>NC_137024.1:36243824-36418824 GCF_032717465.1 Coenobita brevimanus
TGCTGTACCCTTTCACGTACTTCATCCCCCAAAGTTCCATCCTTACTCATCACACTACCCAAGTACTTGAATGCACTCACATTCTCCATATCCTCACCATCCAACCTCACTGCACACTCTGTGACTTCATTCCTCTCAAACACCATAACTTTACTTTTGTTTACATTAACTTTCAGCTTCCTCCTCCTACACACTGTCCCAAATTCATTCACCAAACCTTGCAACTCCCAGTCATCTTCACTCAACAATACTGTATCATTAGAAAACAGCAACACCGGAAGCTTCCAAATCTCACCCTCATTCATTAGGGCCACCCCCACATCCACTGCCCTACCTTGTACCTCCTTTACGACCCCATCCATATATATATTAAACAGCCATGGAGACATTACACACCCCTGTTTCAGTCCCACATTGAGATCAAAGAACTCACTCAGCTCACCATCCACTCGCACCGTAGCCCTAGCTCCCTCGTACATACTCTTCACAGCACTCAACAATTTCCCCTCCACTCCATATATTCTTAATACCTTCCTCATACCTTTCCTATCTATTCTGTCATAAGCTTTCTCCAAGTCCATGAAGGCAGCGTACACTTTCCTTCCCTTCTCTAGATACTTCTCCACTAAACATCTTCAGAACAAATATCTGATCTACACACCCTGTTCCCTTCCTAAATCCCCCTTGTTCTTCTCCAACTAGCTCCTCTGTCATATGCCTAACCCAATCAATGAGTATTCTACCATATATTTTACCAGTCACACTAAGAAGGCAAATACCCCTATGGTTACCACATACTTATCTCTCCCCTTTTCCTTTGTACAGAGGAACAATTATACCTGATTTCCAGTCCTCTGGAACCCTTCCCTCTTCCCAAGCCAATCTACACAACTTCCATATCCACTCCACAACAATCTCACCCCCATACCTAAGCATTTCACCACACACTCCATCAATTCCTGGGGCCTTTCCCAGCTTAATCTTCTTCATCGCTTCCACTACTTCCGACCTACTGATCTCTTCCTCCCTCCTCTCATCTCTTCTTCTCCCAGCCATTCCCCAACCACTTATACTCACACTGCTCTCACTCTCTACATTCAACAAATCCTCAAAGTGCTCCTTCCATCTCCTCAATTTCTCTCTCTTCTCCACCAACAATCTATTATTTCTATCTTTCACTCCCCTACTATTTCCCCTTTCACACTGCCTTACTTTCTTTACCTCCTTCCAAAACAATTTCTTACTCTCCCTCCATTTCACACTCAGATTCCTCCCAAACTCTTCATCCACTTTCTTCTTACTCTCCTTCACCAGTCTCTTAACCTCCCTTCTCCTGCTCACATATACCTCTCTCTTCTCTCTCTCATCTTCTCCCCTACCTCTAATCACCAACCATTCACCATATGCCTTCTTCTTTTGTTCCACAGCTCGTTTCACCTCATCATTCCACCATGCTGTCCCTTGCACACCCTTGCATCTCCTCCTCACTCCACAAACCGGCTCACACGCTGCGCTTATCTCTTCCGTGAATATCTTACATACGTCTTCCACCCCTTCCATCTGCTCTAGCTCATACCTTCCCAATCTTTCTTCCACTATGCTCTTATACTCTGTCCTCTTCTCACTATCTTGCAATTTCTCCACTCTTCTCACAGGAGCTGCTTCCTCCTGTCTTCCCCTTTGCCTCCTCAACCACTTTCTTTGCAGCTCTACCTTGGCCATCACTAAGTGATGGTCCGAGACTCCATTCCCCCACCCTCTCCACACCCTTGCATCCAACACTTGTCTTCTCATTCGTTCATCCACACACACGTAGTCTATCATTGCCTTTCGTTCAACAAGTTCACCATCCATCCTCCTCATTACTCTCCATGTATACCAGTGGATCATCTTATGACGAAAGTAGGTGTTGGCTATTGCCAACCCCTTACCAGCACAGATGTCCACCAAAGCACTACCATTCCCATCTACTTCCGCTGGCACACCCCACTGACCAACCACTCCATCCACTCGTACATTCCCGACTTTGCCATTCATGTCTCCAATCAACAGCACTCTCTCGCTCCTCTCAAACTTGTCCATACATGCTTCTACTCTCGCCCAAAACTCATCTTTCACTCTTGCCACTCGATCCTCTGTTGGAGCATACACACATACAATCGCCCATGCTTGTATACCTACTTTCATCCTCACCCATACAATCCTTGCACCCACTGTTCCATACTCTCTTATATTCTCCTTCCACTTCTTGCTTATCATCAGACATACTCCCTCTCTTGCCCTCTCATTCTCACTGACTCCCGCACATATACCTACACCGTATTCCCATTCTCTCATCCTTTCGCCTTACCATTTAGTTTCAGTCAATCCACATATATCCACTTTTGCATCCTCAAGCACCTGGACAATCTCTCTCTCTTTCACTTCATCATTCACTCCTCTCACATTCCACGTTCCTACTCTCAGAATGTCCTTTGTCCGTTCCTTAGTCGTCAACGTATGGTCCGTCTGGGTCCGAGGCGCTTTATTTGCTTTTTTAGTTAGTTCTTTTTACGGGGTGGGGCACTAACCCACCACCAACCCTTTTAGTCGCCTCGTACGACAAGCAGGGATACTGGGGGAGTATTCTTGAAACCCCCCTACCCCCAGGGGGGATGCAAAAGTGGATATATGTGGATTGACTGAAACTAAATGGTAAGGCGAAAGGATGAGAGAATGGGAATACGGTGTAGGTATATGTGCGGGAGTCAGTGAGAATGAGAGGGCAAGAGAGGGAGTATGTCTGATGATAAGCAAGAAGTGGAAGGAGAATATAAGAGAGTATGGAACAGTGGGTGCAAGGATTGTATGGGTGAGGATGAAAGTAGGTATACAAGCATGGGCGATTGTATGTGTGTATGCTCCAACAGAGGATCGAGTGGCAAGAGTGAAAGATGAGTTTTGGGCGAGAGTAGAAGCATGTATGGACAAGTTTGAGAGGAGCGAGAGAGTGCTGTTGATTGGAGACATGAATGGCAAAGTTGGGAATGTACGAGTGGATGGAGTGGTTGGTCAGTGGGGTGTGCCAGCTGAAGTAGATGGGAATGGTAGTGCTTTGGTGGACATCTGTGCTGGTAAGGGGTTGGCAATAGCCAACACCTACTTTCGGCATAAGATGATCCACCGGTATACATGGAGAGTAATGAGGAGGATGGATGGTGAACTTGTTGAACGAAAGGCAATGATAGACTACATGTGTGTGGATGAGCGAATGAGAAGACAAGTGTTGGATGCAAGGGTGTGGAGAGGGTGGGGGAATGGAGTCTCGGACCATCACTTAGTGATGGCCAAGGTAGAGCTGCAAAGAAAGTGGTTGAGGAGACGAAGGGGAAGACAGGAGGAAGCAGCTCCTGTGAGAAAAGTGAAGAAATTGCAAGATATCGAGAAAAGGACAGAGTATAAGAGCATGGTGGAAGAAAGATTGGGAAGGTATGAGCTAGAGCAGATGGAAGGGGTGGAAGACGTATGTAAGATATTCACGGAAGAGATAAGCGCAGCGTGTGAGCCGGTTTGTGGAGTGAGGAGGAGATGCAAGGGTGTGCAAGGGACAGCATGGTGGAATGATGAGGTGAAACGAGCTGTGGAACAAAAGAAGAAGGCATATGGTGAATGGTTGGCGAGTAGAGGTAGGGGAGAAGATGAGAGAGAGAAGAGAGAGGTATATGTGAGCAGGAGAAGGGAGGTTAAGAGACTGGTGAAGGAGAGTAAGAAGAAAGTGGATGAAGAGTTTGGGAGGAATCTGAGTGTGAAATGGAGGGAGAGTAAGAAATTGTTTTGGAAGGAGGTAAAGAAAGTAAGGCAGTGTGAAAGGGGAAATAGTAGGGGAGTGAAAGATAGAAATAATAGATTGTTGGTGGAGAAGAGAGAGAAATTGAGGAGATGGAAGGAGCACTTTGAGGATTTGTTGAATGTAGAGAGTGAGAGCAGTGTGAGTATAAGTGGTTGGGGAATGGCTGGGAGAAGAAGAGATGAGAGGAGGGAGGAAGAGATCAGTAGGTCAGAAGTAGTGGAAGCGATGAAGAAGATTAAGCTGGGAAAGGCCCCAGGAATTGATAGAGTGTGTGGTGAAATGCTTAGGTATGGGGGTGAGATTGTTGTGGAGTGGATATGGAAGTTGTGTAGATTGGCTTGGGAAGAGGGAAGGGTTCCAGAGGACTGGAAATCAGGTATAATTGTTCCTCTGTACAAAGGAAAAGGGGAGAGATAAGTATGTGGTAACCATAGGGGTATTTGCCTTCTTAGTGTGACTGGTAAAATATATGGTAGAATACTCATTGATAGGGTTAGGCATATGACAGAGGAGCTAGTTGGAGAAGAACAAGGGGGATTTAGGAAGGGAAAAGGGTGTGTAGATCAGATATTTGTTCTAAGATGTTTAGTGGAGAAGTATCTAGAGAAGGGAAGGAAAGTGTATGCTGCCTTCATGGACTTGGAGAAAGCTTATGACAGAATAGATAGGCAAGGTATGTGGAAGGTATTAAGAATATATGGAGTGGAGGAGAAATTGTTGAGTGCTGTGAAGAGTATGTACGAGGGAGCTAGGGCTACGGTGCGAGTGGATGGTGAGCTGAGTGAGTTCCTTGATCTCAATGTGGGACTAAAACAGGGGTGTGTGATGTCTCCATGGCTGTTTAATATATATATGGATGGGGTTGTAAAGGAGGTGCAAGGTAGGGCAGTGGATGTAGGGGTGGCCCTAATGAATGAGGGTGAGATTTGGAAGCTTCCGGTGTTGCTGTTTGCTGATGATACAGTATTGTTGAGTGAAGATGAATGGGAGTTGCAAGGTTTGGTGAATGAATTTGGGACAGTGTGTAGGAGGAGGAAGCTGAAAGTTAATGTAAACAAAAGTAAAGTTATGGTGTTTGACAGGAATGAAGTCACAGTGTGCAGTGAGGTTGGATGGTGAGGATATGGAGAATGTGAGTGCATTCAAGTACTTGGGTAGTGTGATGAGTAAGGATGGAACTTTGGGGGATGAAGTATGTGAAAGGGTACAGCAGGGAAGAAAGGTTGTTGGTACACTGAAAGCAGTGATGAGAAATAGGGAGGTGAGTATGGAAGTTAAGAAATCACTGCATGATGGTATTGTGATCCCTACCCTGACGTATGGAAGCGAGGCGTGGACCTTGCAAGAGGGGAACAAGTCAAGAGTGAGAGCAGTGGAAATGAGTTACTTGAGAGGAGCATGTGGAGTGACGTGGAGGGACAGGTTGACGAATGAAGAAGTGAAGGAACGTTGTGGGGTAGATGTGGATGTGATTGAAAAGATTAGGAGAAATACACTGAGGTGGTTTGGACATGTGGAGAGAATGGAGAATGAAAGACTGACTAAGAGGGTGTATGTAGGTGAGGTGGAGGGAGGGAGAGGGAGGGGTAGACCGAGGATGAGGTGGAGGGATGGAGTTGAGAGGTATATGAGGGAGGGGGGGGTGAGTTGGGGGGAGGGGAGTCAAATGGTGGGTGACAGAGTGACTTGGAGGCGTTTTGTCTGCGGCCACCCTTTGCGGGATTAGGGCGTCGGGCTATAGATAGATAGATAGATAGACTTTTAGTGATGAGATGGAATTGTACACAACACTCTAATTCAGTGACAGAAATGTCACATTTGGCAAGTTGTTTATAATAAAAGTATACTGTAACTGTATTCTATAATTTAATGCCAATTAATTTCAAGAATTTTGTTATTAATTTGAATTAATTTCAACAAAATTTAGTTTGTATTGTGAAATTCAAGTCTCATCTTCTTGACAACAAACAAGAAGATAAACCCACGCAGACTCCCAAGCAACAGACAACAACTGAACTCACATATTGAGTGACTGTTCCAGTCTCCACGAAGAAACAGAGACTGTTGTAGCCACTGACAGTGATTGTGTTCACCTGGTACAGAAAATGAATGAAATATCATCTTTCTTCTTGAAGGAATATTATCTATCTATCTATCTATTGCCAGACACCTCAATCCCGTTTGGGGTGGACACAAACAAATCGCCTCCAAGTCGCCCTGTCCCCCGCCATTTCACTCCCCTGCTCCCAACTCACACCCCCCTCTCTCATATACCTCTCCACCCCATCTCTCCATCTCATCCTCGGCCTCCCCCTCCCTCTTTCCCCCTCCACCTCACTCACATACACTCTCTTCGTCAGTCTTTCACCCTCCATCCTCTCCACATGGCCAAACCACCTCAGTGTGTTTCTCCTAACGCTTCCTATCACATCCACACCACAACACTCCTTCACTTCCTCATTTGTCAGTCTCTCTCTCCATGTGACTCCACATGCTCCTCTCAAATAACTCATTTCCACTGCTCTCACTCTTGATTTCTGTCCCTCCAACAAGGTCCAAGCTTCACTACCATACGTTAGAGTTGGTATCACAATACTGTCATGCAGTAGCTTTTTCAATTCCATGCTCACTTCCCTGTTTCTTAACACTGCTCTCAAGAAACCAGTAACCTTTCTTCCCTGTTGCACCCTTTCAAGCACTTCACCCTCCACACTCATCACACTACCCAAGTACTTAAACGCACTCACATTTTCCATTTCCTCCTCAACCAGCCTCACTGTACATTCACTGACTTCAATTCTCTCAAAGACCATAACTTTACTCCTCCCTACACTCACTTTTAGATTCCACTTGTTACACAGTCTCCCAAACTCATTCACCAAGCCTTGCAGCTCCCTTTCGTCTTCACTTAACAACACAGTATCATTTGCAAACAACGATACAGGTAGTTTCCAAACACTGCCCTCTCTCACCAGAGTTGCTCCAACATCCACTGCCCTACCTTGTATCTCTTTTATAACCCCATCCATATACAGATTGAACAACGAAGGAGACATGCCACATCCTTGTTTCAATCCAACCTTCAAAGAGAAAAATTCACTCAGTTCACTATCCACATGCATTGCAGCCTTAGCACCCTCATACATACTCTTCACAGCCTTAAACAACTTCCCATCTACTCCATACATTCTTAATACTTTCCACAATCCTTGTCAATCCACCCTGTCATATGTTTTCTCCAAGTCCATGAAGGCCGCATACAACATTCCCTTCTCAAGAAACTTTTCCACTAAAGATCTAAGAATGAATATCTGTCCACCCAGTTATATGCTTTCTCCAAATCCATGAAGGCTGCAAACAACTTCTTTCCCTTCTCCAGAAACTTTTCTACTAAAGATCTAAGAATGAATATCTGATCTACACAACCTCTTCCTTTCCTAAAACCTCCCTTCTCTTCTCCAACCAATTCCTCTGTTATTTCCCTAACTCTGCTAATAAGTATCCTGCCATATACTTTTCCTATTACACTAAGAAGACAAATGCCCCTATGATTACCATACACTTCTCTTTCCCCTTTTCCTTTGTACAGGGGAATAAGTATACCTGACTTCCAATCCTCCAGGACTCTAACTTCCCCCATGGCTAATCTGCACATCTTCCACATCCATTGTACTACTATCTCTCCCCCATGCTTTAGCATTTCACCACACACTCCATCAATTCCTGGGGCTTTCCCCATTTTGCCTATCTTCATTGCTTCCACAACATCCATCCTACTGATTTCTTCCCTTCTTCTCACACCCCTCCTTCTCCCAGCCATTCCCCAGCCACTTATATTCGCATTACTTATATTTTCTATGTTCAACAACACCTTAAAGCATTTTCTCCATCTGCTCGCTTTTTCTCCCTTCTCCACTAGCAATCTACCATTTTTATCTTTCACTCTCCAACTAACTTCTTTAACACCCTGTCTCTCTTTACCTCTTTCCAGAACATTTTCTTACATTCCCTCCACTTTACACTCAAATTCCTTCCAAATTCCTCATCCACTCTCTTCTTAATCTCTCTTACTAATCTTTTCACCTCTCTCTTCCTCTCTCTTCCATTTCTCAACTTCTTCCACAACCCTATCCACTCACTATATGCTTTCTTCTTTAGTGCCACAGCCTGTCTCATCTCTTCATTCCACCATGCTGTTCCTTGAACCCCTTTTTGTCTTCTCTTCACCCCACACACCATCTCACATGCTGCACAGATTTCTTCTGTGAGTATCTTGCACACACCTTCCACGTCCCCCATTTGCTCCAGTTCATATTTACACAATCGCTCCTCCACTTCTCTCTTATAATCTGCCTTTTTTCATCCTGTTGTAATCTTTCCACCCTACTTGTATGAACTACTTCCTCTTGTCCTTCCTTTTTGCTATTCCTCCATTTCATTTGAACCTTGATTCTCACCACCACCAAGTGGTGGTCAGAAAGTCAACTCCCCCAACCTCTATATGCTCTTGCATCCATTACACACCTTCTCATTCTATCATCCACACACACATAATCAATCATTGCCTTCTGTTCATTCAGTTCACCACCCACCCTTCTCATTGCTCACCACATATACCTGTGGATCATTCTGTGTTTAAAGAGGGTACTGGCTATCACCAACCCCTTCCTGGCACAAATGTCCACTAGAGCACTGCCATTCTCATCCACTTCTGCAGGCACACCCCACTCACCAACTACTCCATCCACCTTCACATTCCTTTCTTTTCCACTCATATCTCCAATCAAAAAACTCTCATTCCTTTTAAACTTTTCCATGCACAGTTCCACATTTGTCCAGAACTCTTCTTTCACACTGCTTGCACGATCTTGCACTGGCACATAGAAATACACAATTGCTCACATTTGTAGCCCAACTTTCACTCTTACACACACAATCCTTGAGCCAACTGATTCATACTCTCTTATATTCTCCTTCCATCTTTTGCACACAACAATACACACTTCTTCTTCTGCCCTCGCATTCACACCCACTCCCATGCATATACCTCATCCATATTCCCATTCTCTCACACTCTCACCTCTTCATTTAGTTTCAGTTAATCCATGTACATCCACTTTTGCACCCTCATGTACCTGGACAATCTCTCTCTCTCTCTTTCACATCATTTGCATCCTTTACATTCCATGTCGCAACCTGTACCATGTCCTCTGTTTGGTCCTCAGTCGTCACCTGTTGGTCAGTCCTGGTCCAAGGCTTCTTGTTCATATTTTTAGTTAGCTGTTTTCCAGGGAGGGGCACTAACCCTCCACCAACCCACTTGCTGTCACATAGGGAACACGTGTTGGTTGGTTATAAGGTTACCACCCAGCATTGTAAATACTTTCCTGGTTTACAGGAAATCATTTAGTTTGCCACTCAGTGTTGTGCTACCCTAAAAACAGAGTACCACTACATAATGTGGGTGAACGATGTGTGCCCCCACCTATCTGTCAAATGTAGAGATCTATGGGAAAGGTAAATGGACAAAGTCAAAGGGCAAGATCAACTCCAACAGGTCTGATCTGATTTAAACCAATCAGAACCAATCTTGGTGGAAGGGTTAAGGGTCTGGCAAAAACCGAGGAATTTTCTTCTGGGTGTATGAACCAAATAACTAATATAGTTTTGATTCAGTTTGGATCAAATAAGGTAGATGAGATGAGGAATGTCAAAGAAATTGGTCCATTGTATTTTTTACACCCATCGGTCAAAGGTCAAAGTTAACAATTATTATCCAAAGTGGATGAAATATTGTGGATGGATTCAGGCTAAAACAATGACAAGGTGATTCAATTTTGAGAACAATCAGCCAAATTTCAATGTCACAAGGAAAGGTCAAAGGCCAAGGGTAGGATACTCAAACATATTTATGACTGTGTTCCAGTCGTAACTGTGATTAATTTTTTCCAGGAAGAACTGGTGACATGGAGTGTTTCTGCTCTACTGCTTCTATGTCCTTCCATCCAAAACAGATAACAGCTACAACAATTTTCCTCTGATAACTAGGATATGTTTTTGATGAAATACTGCTAGATGGGAAAATTCTAATATAATTAACAATCCTGCAAAAACTAATATGAAATATGACTTGGAACCCATCATAAACATCTTTGTGAATCCCACACAAAGCTCACAAGGCAATGAAAACTCACACAGTTTTTATCTGATTTGATCCACTGCTGGTGGAATGGGTAAGACTTAGTTAGGCAAGAACGAAGTTTCATCTTGATCACAGGCCAAAGTTAACTATATGACCCTGCGACCAATTGGTGGGTGCGAGTGTTGTATCCCTACTTGTCGTATGAGGCGACTGAAAGGGTTGGTGGTGGGTTAGCGCCCCACCCCATAAAAAGAACTAACTAAACAAGAAAATAAAGCACCTCAGACCAGGATGGACCATACGCTGGCAACTAAAGAACGGACAAAGGACATGCTAAGGGCGGGGACATGGAATGTGAGAGGAGTGAATAATGAAGTGAAAGAGAGATTATTTAGGTGCTTGAGGATGCAAGAATGGATGTATGTGGATTGACTGAAACTAAATGGAAAGGTGAAAGGGTGAGAAAATGGGAATACGGTTTAGGAATACAGTAAAACCTCAATATAACGGACTTCAATAGACCGGAATTCGCTTTTATTGGACTCTAGGAGCTACCAGACTAAATTCCTATACATCGGAAAAAGTCCGATAAAGCCAGAAGCAGTCCGGACTGCCTGACCACTTCAGCTATGTTCACCAAAATAAGGTAAATGAAAGACATGTTTATCAGTGTACAGTACAGTATTTTTATATATATTATACCATTTGATTAATGTAGTGAAGTTATAACACTGTACAGTACCACAATGGTTGTCAAAACAGTTTAAAAACTGCTCATGCAATCCGGACTAATGTCTGATATATCGGAAAAAGTCTGGATTAGCAAGGGGAAGTCCGGATGTCACTTTCATCAGAATTTTGCGTTTTTTGGAATGGTTTGGGCCCCAATTAGTCAGGTATAATGAGGTCTTACTGTATGTGCGGGAGTTAATGAGAATGAAAGGGAAAGAGAGGGAGTATGTCTGATGATAAGCATGAAGTAAAAGGAGAATATATTGAGAGTATGGAACAGTGGGTGCAAGGATTGTATGGGTGAGGATGAAAGTAGGTATACAAGCTTGGGTGACTGTATGTGCGTATGCGCAGACAGAGGACCGAGTGGCAAGAGTGAAAGATAAGTTTTGGGCAAGTGTAAAAGCATGTGGATGTGATAGGAAGCGTTATGAGGAACACACTGAGGTGGTTTGGCCATGTAGAGAGGATGGAGGGTGAAAGACTGACGAAGAGAGTGTATGTGAGTGAGGTGGAGGGGGGAAGAGGGAGGGGGAGGCCGAGGATGAGATGGAGGGATGAGGTGGAGAGGTATATGAGAGAGGGGGGTGTGAGTTGGGAGCAGGGCAGTGAAATGGCGGGGGACAGGGCGACTTGGAGGCGATTTGTTTGTGGCCACCCCAAACGGGATTGAGGCGTCTGGCAATAGATAGATAGATAGTAAAAGCATGTACGGACAAGTCTGCCAGAAGCGAGAGAGTGTTTATGATTGGAGACATGAATGGCAAAGTTGGGAATGTATGAGTGGATGGAGTGGTTGGTCAATGGGGTGTGCCAACTGAAGTAGATGGGAATGGTAGTGCTTTGGTGGACATCTGTGCTGGCAAGGGGTTGGCAGCAGCCAACACCTTCTTTTGGCATAAGATGATCCACAGGTATACATGGAGAGTCATGAGGAGGATGGACAGTGAATTTGCTGAATGAAAGGCAGTGATAGATTACATGTGTGTGGATGAGCGAATGAGAAGACAAGTGTTGTATGCATGAGTGTGAAGAGGGTTGGGGAATGGAATCTCAGACCATCACTTAGTGATGGACAAGGTAAGGCTGCAAAGAAATTGGATGAACTGACGAAGGGGAAGACAGGAGGAAACAGCTCCTGTGAGAAGAGTGGAGAAGTTGCAAGACAGTGAGAAAATGGCAGAGTATACGAGCATAGTGGAAGAAAGATTGGGAAGGTATGAGCTAGACCAGATGAAGGGGTGGAAGATGTGTGTTAAATATTCATGGAAGAGATAGGCGCAGCATGTGAGGTAATTTGTCGAGTGAGGAGATGTAAGGGTGTGCAAGGGACAGCATGGTCGAATGATGAGGTGAAACGAGCTGTGGAACAAAAGAAGAAGGCATATAGTGAATGGCTAGTGAGCAGAGGTAGGAGAGAAGATGAGACAGAGAAGAGAGAGGTATACGTGTGCAGGAGAAGGGAGGTGAAGAGATTGGTGAAGGAGAGTAAGAAGAAAGTTGATGAAGAGTTTGGGAGGAATCTGAGTGTAAAGTGGAGGGATAGTAAGAAACTGTTTTGGAAGGAGGTAAAGAAAGTATGACAGTGTGAAAGGGGAAATAGTAGGGGAGTGAAAGATGGGAATAGCAGATTGTTGGTCCAGAAAAGAGAGAAATTGAGGAGATAGAAGGAGCACATTGAGGATTTGTTGAATGTAGAGAGTGATAGCAGTGCAAGTATAAGTGGTTGGGGAATGGCTGGGAGAAGAGGAGATGAGAGGAGGGAGGAAGAGATCAGCAGGGCAGTAGTAGTGGAAGCATTGAAGAAGATCAAGATGGGAAAGGCCCCAGGAACTGATGTAGTGTGTGGTGAAATGCTGAAGTATGGGGGTGAGATTGTTGTGGAGTGGATATGGAAGTTGTGCAGACTGGCCTGGGAAGAGGGAAGGGTTCCAGAGGACTGGAAATCAGGTATAATTGTTCCCTTATACAAAGGAAAAGGGGAGAGAGAAGTATGTGGTAACCATAGGGGTATTTGCCTTCTTAGTGTGACTGGAAAAATATATGGTAGAATATTCATTGACTGGGTTAGGCACGTAACAGAGGAGCTAGTTGGAGGAGAACAAGGAGGATTTAGGAAGGGAAAAAAGTGTGTAGATCAGATATTTGTTCTAAGATGTTAAGTGGAGAAGTATCTAGAAATGGGAAAGAAAGTGTATGCTGCCTTCATGGGCTTGGAGAAAGCTTATGACAGAATAGATTGGCAAGGTATGTGGAAGGTATTAAGAATATATGGAGTGGAGGGGAAATTGTTGAGTGCTGTGATGAGTATGTACAAAGGAGCTAGGGCTACGATGCGAGTGGATGGTGAGCTGAGTGAGTTCTTTGACCTAACTGTGTGACTGAAACAGGGATGTGTGATGTCTCCATTGTTGTTTAATATATATATGGATGGGGTTGACGAGGAGGTGCTAGGTAGGGCAGTGGACATGGGAGTGGCTCTAATGAATGAGGGTAAGATGTGGAAGATTCTGGTGTTGCTGTTTGCTGATGATACAGTATTGTTGAGTGAAGATGACTGTGAGTTGCAAGGTTTGGTGAATGAATTTGGGACAATGTGTAAGAAGAGGAATCTGAAAGTTAATGTAAACAAGAGTAAAGTTATGGCGTTTGAGAGGAATTAAGTCACAGAATGCACAGTGAAATTGGATGGTGAGGATATGGAGAATGTGAGTGCATTCAAGTACTTGGGTAGTGTGATGAGTAAGGATGGAACTTTGAGGGATGAAGTGCTTGAAAAGGTACAGCAGGGAAGGAAGGTTGTTGGTTCACTGAAAGCAGTGATGAGAAATAGGGAGGTGAGTATGGCTGTTTAGAAGTCACTGCATGATAGTATTGAGATCCCTACCCTGACGTAGGGAAGCAAGGCATGGACCTTGCTAGAGGGGAACAAGTCGAGAGTGAAAGCAGTGGAGATGCGTTACTTGAGAGGAGCATGTGGAGTGACATGGAGGGAAAGGTTGACGAATGAAGAAATGAAGGAATACTGTGGGATGGATGTGGATGTGGTTGAGCAAGTTAAGAGAAATACACTGAATTGGTTTGGATATGCAGAGAGAATGGAGAATGAAAGACTGATTAAGAGGGTGTATGTAAGTGATGTGGAGGGAGGAAGAGGGAGGAGAAGACCTGGGATGAGGTGGAGGGATGGAGTTGAGAGGTATATGAGGAAGGAGGAAGTGAGCTGGGGAGAGGGTAGTCAAATGGTGGGTGTCAAAACAACTTGGAGGTGTTTTGTCTGCAGCCACCCTTAGCGGGATTGGGGTGTCAGGCTATAAATAGACTGATAGATAGATAGAGTGTTGCTATCTCTTTTTGTAATTTAAATCTATTCCAGGCTAAATACTGCTGTTCACCCCCCCCCCCAAAAAAAAAAAAAAAAAAAAAAAAAAAAATTATCGGCCCATTAGGGTACGATGGTTGTGAAAATGAGCGAGTTCTGAAGACACACATGAATCTATAAATCTGGTGCCTCAAACATACACCACCCGGTACATGAATTTTTATTTCGAGTTATAACAATTACCAGATATAATATTTTCACTTATAATAAACACGAAGTCCCATACATGACGATGCTTTGTCCATGTTTCAGAATGACACGAGCCGTTAGAGGGACGATACTTTTTTGGAAGGATGTACATAAAGCTGATCCTTCATAAAAACACTAAATGATTCATGAATATCATCAGGATAAAATGAAAGCTTTGTGGAAAGTTATGCTACAGCCTTGCAACAACAACAATGTGTCTTCTAAATCTACCTGATGGCCAAACCTCACTGCCCAAGCTCCCCTAAGGCTAATAACAATGATATTTACCTAACTGTGCTGATGTTTTGTTCATTAAACAGATGACCTCAACTCTATCCTTTAAAGCACTTTCCAAAAAAACTGTCATTAATGTGGCCTCAAGAAGACCATTTGGATACGATCCAGGTGAACTGACGGTTAAAGATGCCCTCTGCAATCAACCATCCTCTTTTCAGAGGAACAAGAGGGAGCTGAGGGATGTTTGTACAACTGTATAGCCCTGGTTATACTGGTGCTGATGTGCAAAAGCAAGTCCTCTCCAGCAGCAGCAAATACAGCGCCTGTTTTCTATCACAACTTTTTATTTGTTAAACTGAACCAAGTGAGGACTGATCATGAATTAAAAAAATAAAAGCAGATGCACAACACACACCTGTGCACACACACACACACACACACACACACACACACACACACACACACACACACACACACACACACACACACACTGCTCACCTTAGTCTTATCTCTGCTGCCCTCAGTTGTGTCCATCTCGGCTGCCTCCGCTTCTGTCTTCGTATCCTTGTCATTGGAGGCATCGGCTCTTTCTTCAGTGTTGTCATTCCTCTCATCAATGAGATCATTTTTCTCTTCTGTTCCCTGCATTCTCCCATCCTTCTTTTTCTCCTCATTAGAGTCATTTTCCTCATTATCACTTTCTCCATGCTCAATTTCTTCTTCACCTGGTTTCTGCTCACACTCTTCCTCATCCTTCCCTGGTTGGTGGTCATCTTCTTGCCCATCCTCATTCTTCCTGTCCTCTTTTTCCTTGGGCTCCCGCTCCTCCTCAGGAAAGACACCCATCTCCTCTATCTCCATAGGGTCACACTCACTCTCGTTGTTTTCTTCCTTTTCATTGGGTTCACCGTCGTCAAGAGTCATGTCATCAGGAAGCTCTAGCTTCTCCTCATCATCTTCATTCTCAGCATCAGCCTCCCCACCATAAGGATCCTTAAAGTTATCTCTGTATTCTTCCCCGTCCTCATCCAACTTATTCTCCTCTCTAGTGTCCTCCATTTCTTCAAGTTTCTCCTTCTGTTTCTGCTCTTTGTCCTTCTCCCTCTTACTCTTGTTTTCATCCTTGGCTACCATTTTGGACTCAGTGACTTCCCCATCTCCTGGACCATCTTCTTCCTTGTCATCTTTCTGCTCTTCTTCTTCATCTCTATCTTCATCTTCACCCCATAATTTTTCATCCAGCTTATCTGCTCCCTCGCCTGTTTCTCCCATCTGCTTATCAAATTCCTCATCCTCTTCACCATTGTCATCTGAGTCATTTTCTTCATGCTCAACCTGCTCCACATCCTGCTGTTTCCCTTTAAAATCTTCGCTCATTTCAATGCCCTTATCCTCCTCTTTCAAGTCTTCATCACCTGGCTTTTCAGTTTCACCTTCCTGCAGAGCAGACTCAAGTTGATCCTCTGATTCAAAGCGATCAGACACATCCTTCTTCCCCTCACCTTCACCCAGACCTGTACCACTTGAATCTTCAAAGGTGTTAGCACCCTCACCACCTTCTTCTTCTAGTTCCTGAGGTCGACAGAAGCCTTTTACTGCAAGGTGCTGGAAGATACCTAGTAACACTGAAGTTAACTTTGCAATGCTTCGGTTACTACTCACCAATGACAGCAAAACTGACTCACAAATAGCTTGATACTGTTCAAAAAGTGGAAGAGCTGCTTTCAGTTCTTTTAGCAAGTCTGGCTGCATCTCACTTGCCTTCACTAATTTATGCAACATGGATACAATCTCCTTGGCTTTCAGGTCTTTTTCATCAGAGATAAGGTTCTGTGACAAGCCAGAAGAAAGTAAGTTCTTGACAATTTCTTTACAGTTTTCCTTTACAGTGGTCTTACCATGACAGTGTCTCTTATAAATGTTCTCAACTGAAAACAGTACCTGAGTTACACAAGTTTCTAGATACTTCATTTCAGTAACTTCAGTCTGGGTTGTAGCTTCAGTGTCAATTACACTAGCAATGTCACTCCTCATACTTTCCCACTCCATTAACCACTTGGTCAGCTGACACAGAGCTGGGTGCTGACTACATTCATTCACTGCTTTTCTTAGTCTCTGTGTCTCAGTTATAAGGTGATTTAGAGATTCCTGATACACCTTAAGTTTTGCGGGTGTCACTAAACGATAACCACCTTTAAAGTGCCTCACGGCACTGGCAAGCTTTTGTGTATGATAGCATGTTACCTTTCTACTTTCTTCTAACAATTCCTGGAGTTCATGTATACGGTCTTGCTCAAGGACACGAGCACTGTCAAGAACGATACAGTGATTACTTGTGCTGGGTACACCACTAAGCAAGGCTTGTGTTTCTGCTGTGACAAGGGAAAGCGAGGATGAAAATGCATGCAACCTTTGCAAACACTTAACCAATTTGGAACATGTAGGTGACTGTGATTTATAATCTCTTAAATCCTCCAGAATATTTTGCAACTGACTACTACTGTCACTGACCCTCACCAAAGTTTTCCGCTGATCTCTGGCAAGTGTGAAGAGATGGCAAGATATACCACGCAGCTGCTTGATTAACTCAGGGCCCAGGTCGCTATGAGGTTGCTGTAGCGAAGTCAGGAGGAGGGTGAGGCGGCCAATGCAACGGTTCAGATATTTCACACAATCTGGCCAAGACTGACATGCTGACTGTAGGGAAACTCGTCTTGAGTGTGAAACAATTAGCTGTGCTGGCGGTATACTCAAGCAAGCATCAATGTCATTATCATGCCACTGGCTGTTTCCTCTAGTGTATATTACACCCATTGAGCCCAGCACCTTGAAGAGACGAGCTAATGAATCCCGCCGCCGTTGCATCACGTGGCGCAGCTCCTTTAAACGCACCTCAGAAGTTAAGTTTTCTGCACGTGCTGCTGCTGCTTGAAGTTCCTGATAGTTGTTGATGATACCTGAGGTCATGTCCTCCACTACATCTACATAACCAGAATAAGGAAGCTTGGTCAACATCCTGCAAGTAAGTTTATGACAGCGCTGTGTTAAAAATGATATGCGGGATAGGACTGAGCCTTCTGCAGCAATGCTTGAATGTTCTAAAACACTTGGGACTGGAGGCATGGTAGGGGCAGCACTGACCCCTCCTCCATCATGTTCATCTTTGTCCCAAGCACCAATGGGGTTCTGTGTAAGTTCTGAATTGGCATCACAAAGAATTGGGGAAACTGGCTGGCGTAGTTTCTTCTCCCAGTTTCTCATGTGGCGATGAAGCGTGCGGTGACTCTTGTTTACAGATTCACGAACAGCAAAGTAGTTAATGTCATTCCAACGAGCTATTTTCACATAGTCTTTAACCTCCTTTTCAATTGGCTGCCTGGCTTCTGACATGCTGGTATTTACCTGGGGCAAGAACTGACTGTAGTACTGATACAAATTCCAAGAGATGGCCAGCAGGGATTTAGCAATTTTAGTTCTTTCCAACACAGCAGTATTACAATGGAAAGCATACAGCAGCTGCAAGCGAGTTTGGAAATCACCCAAAATTGAAGTCTCCAAAAACTGCTTTAATGCTTTCAGCACTTCAGGAAGGGACACTTCCTTTGTAAGAGCAGCCTGGAATGTACTATAAAGATGAGGCCACCACTTTCGACCTTGTGTTGCAACCTTGTGAGTGACTGTGTCTAGACAAGACCGCCAGGCGTTTAGCTCTAGCTGCCGCCACTCCAATACCTGGCGGGTTACAGCTTCAAGTTGGCTCATCAAGGAAACACCTGAGTGTGCATTTCTCTCCCATTCCTGAGCTTTTTCCAGAACTGTTTCCAGGCCTACAATAAACCTCATAAGCGGGGAAGTGAGGGGAAAGGCCAACACCCGGGCTATGACAGTGTTTACCATCATCAAAGTGGGATGTCCTGGCCATTTACCCAACAGCTCATCAACACGCTGTTTAACAGAATGAAGCAGTGGTCGAACCTTTATGACTTCCTGTGGGTTTGAATCTTGATAAATATCATATGGATGTGTTATAAGTGTAGGAGGAGGAGACTGTGTGAGGAGGGAGCAAGCACTGGAGTTACCAAGTATCAGAGCTCCAACAACAGCTCGATCTAGACTGCATCCAGCAATGGCTCCTGCATTCCCAACTAATGACTGCAGGACATACAATCTGAGCAGTGCTGCCCTCACCACCTGCGAGGGGGATTGTACTACCTTACTTGTGGAAGATGGAAGCCAAGGGGTATTCACCAGGCTTGTGAAGAGCAAATAATGCAACTCACTGACTTCACACAGCTGTTCATCAGTTACATAACCTACTGCAACTTCCTCAGGTTCTCTGACTGTATAACCATCACATTTTGATGGGTCATCCAATGTTATGCCCTCTAAATCCTTGAATTCATTATGATATGAAGGAAATGCCTTATTAAACTCTTCCTCCTCTATCTCATCCTCAGTCTTTGAAACTGCAATGGTACGAGACTTGTAGCGATACAGACTCTCTTCTTCTTGAGTTCGCCGGGCCTTTTCTTCCTCCTGTTGTCTCCATATAGATGCTACTTCATCCAGTAGCTGTGAAGCCATTTCAACCGATGGTTTGTTCAAGTCATGCTGAGCCAGAGATACATTCAAGAAATCCAGGAGAGCTGCTTGTAAAATAAGGTTGTTGGCAATCTTTGCTTGGTTTGGATAGAGATCATTTGGCAGCAAACTCTTCATCACATTTGCAAGGTCTAGTTGGTTATTCAGAAGCTGAAGTGGCTGATCTGGTTTTCGAGGGGAAGGGAAAGCACAGTACAACTCTAGGCAATCTGTCAAGGGAACTCCACAACGTAGGTTTAGGTTCTTGAGGTGGGAATGAGCTACTATAAGTCGAAGAGCTTCACATGTTACAGTTACAGCCTGGAGAAATAGGTAGGTGAGATCTCGGTACAGGGGATACTGATATATAATTTTCTTTACAAAGTTGTCACATGAGGCCAACAAAACATTGACTTTCATAATGAATGCTTCGTGGCCCTGTCTGTTCTCTTCTGACTCCACACTTTTCAATAGTTCCCATATGGTCTCAGGAACAAATACAGTTGACATAAAATGAGCAAAGTCTTGCTTAAGCTGCTGATAAACAAATTCTCCTCTTCGATATGCAACCTGCTGGGTTAGCTGACGAATAGTTGCATTCAAGTGGTCACATCTGCTCTTAAAACCAGCCAAATGAGGGTGTACCTGCTGTGTGGCTGGGGTGGTGATGCTTCCTCTCAGACACTCAAACCATTCTGCAAGCATGAGGCGGGATTCTAGGTCCTGCAGCTCTTGGCTGAAGTAGCGGAGCAAGAGACTGGTACGGTGAGCAGGATCAACTGGCTCCAGACATCCTACAATACTGCCCTGAATGACACCTGTTATCACACCTGCACGAGCTGCCATGGAAGACTTCACGCTCCAATCATCCTCACAATTCTTAATCTCCAAGCTTAAGCTGGCCAGGTCTTTCAGTTTTTCTTTGTGTCCATTTGGCATACACAGATCTGTGCATTCTGAAATCAGGGAAGCCAAATGTGAAGCAGTGTGCAAGTCATACACTCCAATATTGAAATCATGAACAATGCCTAATGTGTCAGCAAGTGTTCCCATGCTTGTGGTGATATACATTGTAGCATATCTGGTAAAAGATGCTTCATAACTAGCAGCAGGGTCTGCCAAGGTTGCCCAATTATGCCACAAGACTGATCGTGTTGTTTTCAGCTGGGCAACTTTCTCTACATGATAGCCTGTTTGAATTTCTTCCATAAATTCTTCACAACTAGTGCCACGTGTCTTCCTCCCAGCCAGCATAATATAAGAAAGCTGACAAGTTGCAGGATGGAGAACAGTACAATCTCTCTTCTCCTCCTCTTCCTCCTCCTCTTCCTTGGCCGGTGGGTAAGAGTATGTGAGAAAATAACGAGTGTGGCGTGAAGCAGTGGACTGACAAAGTGCCAGATAGCTGTGAGTTGATGTCACTGAGGAATTCCGAAATACTGGTCCTGACAGAGCTGATGCCACCCACCTGAACACTCCAGGAGCTTCTAAAACTGCACTAGTCACATCTGGTGATGATTTATCAGAAAGAGCCAAGATCCCAAGATAATCCTTCAAAGGCCAAAGCTGAACCTTTAGGTCAAAAGTGTCTGTTTCTTCTGGGTCACGAGATTCCTCAAGTTCTTCACATTCTTCTTTCATATTTTCTTCTATATCACATTTCTCTTTCACAGTTTTTTCCAAGGTACTTATCTTATCATGTACTGTGTCAATGGAGTCTACACAAGTAACTTCTCTGGCCACCTGCATTAGTGATTCACGCATCCCTTCTCCACATGATGATGCCAAGAATCTATTGAGTTTCTTATTATCTAAAGAAGGAACCAAGTTGCAAATGATATTCATGAGACGAAACTGAGCATCAGCACAGACTGCTGAGGTGAAGGGTGCTGGGGCCAATTGTGACCGCACCTTAACGGCCAGCTTATGCAGTGGACCATATTCTCTCTCCAGTGCTCCCTGCAGTCTATTCACAACCTCTTCTAATTTTTCTGGGACAAGGGAACACCAAGATCCAGGAATTTTTTTAAGGAATTCTTCATACAGCCACTGCCAGTGAAGAGTTAACTGGGGGAGGAAGAGGTGGAACTCTGTTTTTGGCACAACTTGTTGAGACAACTGGTGGAAGTGTTCACACCATCTCATGGCAGTTAACAAATGGAGGAATTCTGCATCTGTGAAGGGTATTTGTGTGCTGTTGGAAAGTGCCTCTAACAACTGGTTAATGTGATTCAGCAGAGGAAATATGAGTGACACTGACGGATGCAATGAAGTTCCCTTACTCACAAGACCCTTACTCAATGCTTGGGATATGTCAAACAGTGTCATAGAATCCTGTTTGACCTTGCTACTTTCAAGCTCACTAGGGTTACACTGTTGCTTATACCATGAGTTTATTGTGTTCCACAACCAGAGAGATGACTTATTAGCCAAACTCTCTAAATCAAGTCCTTCTTTCTTGATCTCTTGTCCTGATAAAGCTTGGAGATGGAATCGGGGATCATAATAATATGCTGGACTTATGCTTGATTCTAGTAGCTTTGCTGCATCACACTGATCACTGGAGAGGACACACTGAATAGCAGACAACACTTTATAACCCAGCTGGGAGGCATCATCTTGTGGGTTGTTACCAACCTGCAGCCTAACCAAGGCCTCCAACAGGGGCCAGTCCTGCCTGGGCATTGTGGACAAAACCATTACGATACAGTGCATTAACCCCACCTCTGAAGCTGGTATGGCATGTGAGAGAGGGAGAGCAGCTGAAACCCAGGATGCACCAGCCTCAGGGTGGGTTATGGCCTGGGTAAGGGTGTGCAACAGCCACTCCTTCACCAAAACCTCACACATGTTGCTGCCCAGGTTTAATCTCTTGATGCTAACAGCTTGATTCTCATAACGAGGCCAAAGAATATCAGCAGACATCATTTTCTTCCATTTTTTAGCAGCCTTTTTAATAACTTTATGTACTAATTCCTTCACAGCTGACTTGCTCTGAGATCTGTATTAAAAGAAAAATACAGTAGTTATGGGACATAAGCACTCATGAACTCTTTTTACTATGATAATATAATTTTATATTAATTCTTGCTGATACAAGTTTATTTTACTAAGCTGAGACAAGAACTCTTGTAGAGAGTTAATGAAGGTTTATAAAATCCTTCATATTTCAACTTTTTCATCTATAGTTAAAAAAAAAAAAAAAATCATCCTGAGATATCAAGAAACTAAAATAATGTACACAGAAGGGGTTCATCTGAGATACCATTATCATGCACCACTATCATCCTGCTCCCAAATACACAAAGGAAATTTAAAAAGTAAGGGAAACTATAATTACAATGTCCAACATGCCATACATCATATTGCACAGCATTTCAGCCTCTGAAACCTTCAGTTCAACCCTACAGGCTATACCATCCAACAAATCACCTTATGAAAACCTGTAAGGTTGGGACATTCCACTTAAAGTCAAGTTAAAATTGAGTACAAATCTTATCTTCCCATCCTGAAATATTTCACCCACATAAAGAAATGCTTTGTTGATGCTACTGTTCTGGCCCCAACTCATCTGGACATAAACATTGAGACTGTTGAAAATCAGCACCTTTAGCTGGGTGTTCCCAGAGATCTTTTGTTATACTGTAAGACTGTCTGGGTTGTGAGAGTCAGGTGTATGAAGTGAGTGTGTTGCGATGTGAGAGACTGCAATATAGTAAGAGCATATTGCACTGTTCATGAGTTGTATTTTGGGCAGGTACTGAAGAAGCAATGGGTAATGGCCACATTGTAGTCTGACTAGGTGCCCTCCTCTCTCTCTGGGAAGGGCAATTTCTGTAGAATGAATGTTTGGCTGGAGGTTCTGGATGCCTGTGGCGGTTGCTGTGCGTGCTTAAGTATATGCTTGTGAAGCGTAGTGTTGGACTGAGGAGAAAGAGTGCTGTTCAGGCAATTTGTACAAAACTGGAAAGTCGTTTGTTATCCAGTTGTCGAGGATAGGGGTGATACAGAATGGCTACATAGATGGAATGGATCCTGTGCTGAAATGAAGTGTATATCTGTACTGCTTTCGTTCATGTGATCCTTGATCAGAGTGCTTTAGCCTCTCAGTGCAAATTATCTATTTTTGTGGTCGCTGTACTGTACAAAAGATGAAAAAAATCAGTTAGGAGTCTGATGAAATCTAAAATGATCAATTTACAGTGGCTCATGACATTTCTGAATGAGTTATCTGTTATAACGTGCATGTGAATGGGACAACAATACTGACTATGCAATGTTACACACAAATTGTACGACATCTTCATGACAACAGGTCTATTAACATGGAACATGTGGTAGGTGGTGGTGCCCATCATCCACTCACTTGATGTAGTGCTGCCTACTTCTTCCTTCACCTTTATTATTCCTTCTGTGTGTCTCCTCTCTTCCTATTTCTCCCATCATTACTGTCACTTTTTATTTCTCTTCTTTCCATTTCAGGTAGATCTACACTGTGTGACATCTGATTTCATTTATCCAAGGAAACCATTTACAATGCTCAGTGGTAACCATATAATGAAATAACATGGTGATAAGGAGCCTACTATGGTTCCCTTGTTAAATGTGTGGAGATGAAGATGTGGCTTCCAACAACGTACAAAACCTCTAAACTCTTCCACGCACCTTGCTGTGGTGAAGGACTGTCTATCACAAGAAAATATCAACTCACTGCATGGGATGGCCCTGCACGGGCAGCTGCTTGTCTATGGTTGATGTGTCTGCCATCTCTGGCAGCCTCCCTATTCAGTCCCTTATCCCTGAGGCCAAACTCCATGACCTCATTCCAGGTCTTTTTTGGTCTGCCTCTTGCAACCCTATCCCCAGTGTTCACACGTCTCACTTTTTGCACCCAACTGTCATCCCCCATCCTTTCCACATGCCCAAACCATCTCAATCTACCTCTCCGCATCACAACACCAATACACTCCAGTCCCATCTTTCTTCTTAACTCTTCCATTGTAAACCCAGACTCCCCCCCAGGCCTTACATTCAAGAACACACTGCACATCCACCCAATCATTGTCTTTCTGTATGTCTAAGCCTACTTATATCCTTCTCTTCTACTGCCCAGGTCTAACTACAATACAACATTACAGTCCTAACACATGCCAGAATCAAAGATCCCTCAGCATGGAGGGAGAGCCCTGTCAGTATCAGGAGAGGCAACAGCTCCCTGAAATTTGTCTAACCACTCCTTATTCTGGCCATAGAGCTGGCTCCAGCCTCACCTCCAGCACATTACATAACTCCCAAGTAACAAAACTCTTCCACACACTCAGGAGACTCATCAGCAAGATCAATCCTATCACACCTGAAAATCTCTGCATGCTCTCCCCTACACACTAAACACATGAATTCAGGATTATCTCTCAGTCTGCCTCTGATATCACTACATCTCTTATGCCCACACTTATCACAAACACTGTACAAGATGGAATTACTTCCCATGCCCTTGTGACAAACCACACATGGCCACTCTCCCTCTTCTCTGAAAGTATTACCACCAACCTTAAATACCATCACTTTTGTTTTATCTACATTTACTCTCAACCCCTTGTGTCCTATTCCATCTCTTCACTTTCTAAATCTTTCCTCCACCTCCTTTTCATTCTCTGCAATCAACACCAAATCATTGGCATACAACATCTCCCATGGGAGTCCATTTCTGAAGTCATGTGAAAGGGCTCCACATACCATGATAAACAATAAGATGCTCAAGACTGACCCCTGATGCACATCAACATTCACAGGAAACTCATCACTCCAATCTCCATTCACTCTCACCCAGGTGCAAGTACCCACATACATAGCCATAACCACTCCAGCCAACCACTCCTTGATCCCAATCTTTCTCATTGTCCACTTCACCATCTCCCTAGGAACTCTGTCAAAAGCCTTCTCCAAATCCACAAAAACAAAGAACAGATCCCTTTCCTTTCCTATATATTTTTCCTGAAGCTGTCAAACAATGAATATGACATAAGTGGTCCCTTTGCCTGGCATAAACCCAAACTGCATCTCATCAATGTTCACTCTTTCTCTAATCATACCTCTAAGAACTCTCTCCATTACCTTCATTATCTGGCCCACACGTTTTATGCCTCTATAACATCCTCTTTCCAGGGCATCACCTTTTCTCTTGTACACATTTACAATCACACTCTTCAGCCAATCATCTGGGACAGCACACTCATATATAATCATATTTATCAAAACTGTAATTAGCCCCACTCCTATATCTCCTAACGCCTTCTGCATTTCAGCAGTCAATGAAAACACACCTGCTGTTTCCCACCTGGATCCTGCCTGTTGCCCTGTTCACAGCAGCAGCATCAATGAAAGGCCAAGGGCCAAACACTTGATCTGCTGACTCCAAACCTTCCCTGTTCCAGTCAAACTCCTCATTCAGCAACCAGTAATAATGATGTCTCTAGGTGTCTTTAATATTCTCCCTGTTCACCACTACCTTTCCTTCATCATTCTCCACACACACTGCTCACCTATGATATCCCTGTTTTCCCTCTATGATATGCCTGTTTTCACTCTGTCTGATTTGCCAACTTAAATATATTCCTTTCCACATTCTTCAGGTTATCCAATTACTCTCTGAGACTCATATTTTACCCTGTATACCTCTCTTCTAGCCCTATGCTTGACAGCCAAGTATTCCTCTTTGTTACCATCCCTTTCCCAAGCCTGAAAAAGCCTTTGTTTCTCCTTACCATCAGTTCTACATCCTCATCCCACCACCATGTTACAGGTTTTGGGGGGCCTCTTGTCCATCCACACATTGAATCAGTAACTCTCAGAAGACTGTTCTTGAGAGCTCTTTACTGTTCATTAACACATCTGTCAACAGCTCCTTGTTCATCCATCACTCTACTTGTCTCATTATATAAGGCATCCCTTACTACCTGGTTTTGCATCTTCCATATTTTCATCCTAGGTGCATAAGTCCTCTTTTTCACCACCTGCTCCTTAACCCCTAACTGCCGGGTGTCGGTTGAAACTGTCAAGAAATCGGTGGCCGGGCAGTGCCGGGTGTCGGTCGGAACCACACTTGTTTTCATGCCACAGTTTGAAGGGGCCGCAACTTTATCTCATCACCAATAGCTAGAGAGGGACTCCCACCAGCTGGGTCAACCATACCTCAGTCATCTCTGTGATTTTGCCAGGTGTAAGACGATCTTTCCTTAACTCCTCTCATCCGATTCCGCTCCCACCTCACGTGGACTTTGCCTCATCCACCCCTGCCAAGCCTCTTTCCAGGGATACTAGGAAAAGATTCAGTGACAGTGCCATAGGGCATGCCTTGGACACCACTGTGTCCAGTTATCTATTAATAGATAAGCTATCATTATGAGAGCAAAGCCACGGTCGGTGCCATGGGCAAACGAACGAAAGCCACAGTCTGTGCCATGGGCAAGTGCACAAACCACTTACATGCATCCCCCATGTACCCCATTATATTCTTGAGATCCTTCACCCACATGACCATTAAGTCCCCTCCCAAACCTACAATCTCATCATTCCCCATATTACTTACCACAAGTATTATGTCATCCCACAAACTATCTTTTTCTACATCATCCAAGCCAGCCTGCAGAGCATACGCCAATATAAGCGGAACTGTCAGCCTACCAAACAAAATTTCCACAACTATAATCCTTTTTGTTCACTCTCATTACATTCATGACATATTTCACCTACTTTCTTTAACCAGCACACCCACACCACCATATTCATCTGCCTTTCCCTGGCAAAATATCTTATACTGACAATCCCTCCCAGGAATCATTCTGGCTGATCCTCCCCTATACCTAACCTCCTGTACACAGCAAACATCCACCCACCTCCTACTACTCACTGCCTTGACCACATTCCCCGTTCTACTTTTCAAGCTACCCACATTCCAGGATCCCACTCTGATTCCCTCGGGTGATTTAGTAACGTCAGGCTTCCACTTTTCTCATTTTGTCATATCAAGATTAATTAGGGGAAGAGATTGACCCCATACCCTATCCACCTGGGGAGTACCAAGTCCAGGCATGTGACCTGGGACCATGTAGCCCACCATCTGTCACCAGTGGCTGTGGCAGTGTCCCCTCCATTATACACTCACCGATTGGGCAGCCTCCAAGGGCACTAGTCCTGGGTCTGGGCCCCTCTCTACTGGGCAGATACAGCAAGATAAGAACCACAAAGCCCTGTACCCTCTAGCACAGGTTCGAACCCCCATCCCATCCTGGTCCCAAAACCTACATTGGCGGAGCCCACATCACACCTTCCCTCATTAGGTCCACCACTTGGTGGCAGGGGAAATTTTTCTGGCTGTATGCCCTTGCTGGCATCAGCCCCTTTGACACAGAGGGATATGTTGTGTGCTATGTGATGCACATGTTGGGTAATGCCATGATTTGGTCAGAAAAGAGTTTTTGGGTGAGTATGCAGGTCTACTCTCCATGTAAGTGTCACACTGAAAAGGTCAACAAAGAGGTATAGTCAGGATATTCTGATGGCTAGTGAAACAGGAGCTCCAGCTGTCGCAATCACCTGCATTCTAATTCTCTTTGGAAGTACCTTCCTTATCGGCTGGTGCCACTGGTTCTATCCATCAATAGCCAGATGCCATAAACCCATTAGCGGTGGTCATTTGCCTCTGAGTTAGTTGTTTTCCAGGGAGGGGTACTAAACCTTCGCCAACCCACTTGCTGACACATAGGGAACACATATGGGTTGACTATATGGTTACCACCCAGCACTGTAAATGGTTTCCTAGCTTACACGAAACCATTAGATTTGTCACTCAATGTAAAGCCACCTGAAAAGGAAAGAAGAGTACAGCAATAAAAAGTGACAGGAGAGATGGGAGAAACAGGAAGAGAGGAGGGAAGACTCAGAAAAGAATGATAAAGGTGAACGAAGAAGTAGGCAGCACTACATCAAGTGAGTGAAGGATGGTCACCACCACCTACCACAAGTGTTACAGCTTACTCCCTATAAAATTGTTTTATTATTAACCCTTTGAGGTTTTTGGGCAGGGCAGATTTCGTCTGTGCCAGAGTCAGCCACTCACGCTGACCCACATTTTAGTGGCCCGGTATTTTACTTTGATCGCTCTGTGTCAATACACTTCTCATGATAGAATGTTGGTTTTGGTGTCATTTTAACGCTGAATAGTTGTACTTTATTGTAGTATGTTAAAAAAAGGAGAACGAAGAAAATAAAATGTCAAAATGATGAGTTGAAGTTAGGCGAAAAGCAAAAATTTTATACCTTGCCATAGACAAATATTCGGGAAAAAATAATGAGTAAAGATATGTAAATTTGGTTTAAACCACGCAAAAATACAATAAATTACCTTTACAATGATATATAGATTATGGTAATTTTTGCATTTCATTGTGCAGTAAAGCGAAAGGAAAGCGATGAACAATTTTATTTTAGTCTCGGCCACATATTCGTTTAGTGATGTTTTTCTTTGGTCAGTCAGTGTAAATACACTTTCTATAATAGGATGCTGGTTATGGTGTTACTTTGAAGCTGAATAGTTGTATTTTATCAAAGTACGTTAATAAAAGGAAAACAAAGAAAGTCAAAGTGATGAGTTGAAGTTAGCCAAAAACTAATAATTTAATACCTTGCTGTAGAAAAATATTCATCAAGAATAAAGTTATAAAGAAACAAAGCCATGAGTCTGACCAGCTGTGCAGTACCGCCACACATAAAGCAACCATTCCATGACATCATGCTCGAGCCTCATTGGTATGATGCGTAAATGCAATTTATGGTGAATATTTTACAAAAGTTTCTTAAAATGACGATTAAAAGCGTCATTCGAATCTCTGAGGTTGGATTTGAAATGATGATTGAAATAGTCAACAGAATCTCAAAAGGTTAAGATGGTGACAAATGAAACTTTATTTTTTTCCATTTAAACTAGCTTATGGTTTACTAGAAAGTTGGTTTGAATTAGAGAATGTATTTTTTGTGTTTTTAACTCTTCAATCATGAATCAGAAGCACATCTTGAAGTTGTTCCACTTAAAGTAGCATTTTCCCTGCACATATCCTAGACTACAGTATGTGAGAACTGACAACTAATAAAGTGTCTGAAGCAGAAGGAGTATACTTATCATTTTCTGTGGTACCTACATAACTGTTTCCAATACAGTAGACCCTCGCAATAACTGGAGTAAAGACAGGTTCATTAAAGCTGATAGTTTGTTATATCCGAGGGTTCCCTCCTACCCGAGGTGGGTTTTCAAGCACATTTCAAAATAAATGAGTCACCATCATCATCCAGACCTCCTTTCCCACCCTTGGGCAGGGTGAGAAGTAGCAACGTCCAGACAGCCCAAATTTGCCCAATCCATTGGGCCATGCTTCCATTCACTCACCATTCAAGCTCCCAGAATCCTAGCTATATCTGATACGCCAAAAACATTCACCAAGTTCTGTAGCTTCACATTAATGTATCCAATAGAGTCAATTCAGACGCTGTCACGTTAAAATGGGGTGCCGAATCCCTGATCATGCACTTTTCCTCACAATATTCATCTAGCCAGCTCAATCTCGTCAGTTCCTTAGCCCCACCGACTTCCAAACCTCTCTTCCTCACACACTCATCCACCATATCTCTCCACCTTCTTCTTGGCCTACCTCACCCCCTCCCTCCTTCATATTTGTTCAGATATATCTTTTTCACCACTCTATTGTTATCCATTCTCTCCACATGACCATACCATCTCAGTGCACTCTCTTCAATTCTGGTGTCCACAGACTTCCTCACTCCACATCTTTCACGAATCACATTATTTTGTATCCTATCCACTCTCTGTACTCCACACACATTTCTAAGCAGTCCCATCTCCACTGCTCTCACTCTTGCCTTTTCATTTTCATGCCACACCATAGTCTCACATCTGTATGTTAATGGTGGCACTAACACTCCTTCATCTATGTCTCATGCGCTGCAACACTCAAGCCTCTGTTTCTTATCAAGGCCTTCATTGCACCAGTTACTTTCCTCCCTTGTGGCACTCTACTTTCCACTTCTTTTGCACATTTTCCTCTCTTTTCTATCACTGTACCCAGGTATTTGAACTCTCACCATTTACAGTTTCTTTCCATTCACTGCAACATCACACTGGAAGTCACCTTCTTTCTCAATAACCATCACTTTACTCTTTTCTACATTTAATCTCAATGCATGACGCTCACAGACATCAGCAAAACTCTTCACTAGTCCACAAGTTCTTGTAGACAAGTGCAGTACCTAAGGTAATGAGTACAACACCACATTCAAGGACAGTGATCCCTTGGTTATTGCGCATAACTGCAACTGAAAATGGCACATGATAATGGAATTGCGTGATAATGAATACACAGAACCTATGGGATTTGTCGTACTTGGTTCCATGCACCCAAAGCTCAAACCTCAGTTATCCCTTGTATGACAATTCAGACACACAAAATACAGTACAGCACATAATGTTACGTACCAGAAACACATAGAGACATGGTCAAGTTAATAGAAAGTGATGACAAGGGCACAATTAGGGAGAATACCTAGGGTACTCTGCTACTGGAAACACGAACCTCATCAAACCCTCGACCATTCACTCGCCTTGCCTCTGCCTGCAGACTCACTGAGGTAAATGTACAGTTTAGTTTAAGCACCATCATTACCTTACCAATTCACTGTTTATTCTTAAAGTTTGTTTTCCACATTCTTTAATTATCTTTATGCTGGTAAATGCTTGCCATAATGGTTAAACAATGTTTACAATCCTCAATGAAGCCAAAGAGATGGACACCATGTTATGGTGCTGCTAAACACAGATACCATTTCAGTATACTACTTTTGGCAAGAAATTACCCTTATCAGTGCTGATTAACCCAAACCTAACCTAAATTTTTGTAATTTAACCCAACCTACCATATTTCCTGACAGATAGTGATAATGTGTACTTTTTTTATTCCAAAATTCTGCCTTTAAAAATATACTGGTACCACGGGGGTTATGGTTTGGGACAGCACTATGGATTGAAGTGACTGTTATGAAGGCCACCAACAGTCATAAGCTTTTAACCTGATAGTTTTCATATTCGTTTTTGAAGGCTCCAACATGCTTGCATGCGCCGACCTTGGTCACTTAACTCCTTAAACGCGGCCGTGTACAGTCGCTCCCCCCCCCCGAGTGGCGGGGTTGTATCGCGGTCTGAGTACCTGTAGGAAAATTTTCGCCAAAAATCAGAGATTAACCCTAGAACATTATACTTGGTATGGCAGATAGTACTTACATTCAGCTTTCTCCAGAGACAGGTGTTGAGCCTTCGTGGACTACCCAAGGACTTGTGGAGACTTGCAAAGTTGGGTAACCAAATCTTCACTTTCACACCTCCAGCAACCCGGTTTCCCCTCTACCACAGCCTCATTCTGTCACAGTAAACTTTATACTACAACGTAAAGGTAGTTAGGAATCCGTATTTGTACAATAAGCACTGAAAATAAGGCTAAAATCAACGAAGCGTACGGCCGACATGCAGTGCGGCGGCGGTCTTCCCGTCTCTCAACAAACATTTCCATTTTCACAGCTAAAAACATGTATACTACATTATTTTCAATCATATTACTTCCCAAAAGATCACCACGGCGCGCTTTTTATTCTGCCTTACACCCGTCACTTTATTCTCGTTCCTGTCGGCCGCTTGCACTGACTCGGAAGAGCTAGAACTCGCCATAATGTCACTTTGAAAGCCTGCGGTAAACTGACGCTAAACAGGGGCAAAGCGTGAGAAAAAAAGCTAGTGTTACAACTGAGGAAACAAGCGTTTCCTATTAGCATAAACTGCTTGTGAGAGGAGAGCATAGATTTACAGTTCTGAGCACTCAGAGCGCTGCCATGTATCACAGCCAGGCTGGCAGGGGCCGTGGGGGGGGGGGGGGAACGCGATACTTGGCAACAATGGAGGTCAGTGGTACAAAGGTCAAGTGTGCTAAAAGTAGCTAAAGGGTAGTGGTACTAATAGACAATACTAGCTGGAGCCTGCCTGCCCGCGGTTATTCAAAATTTACTAGAATCGCAAACGCGACGCTTCGCCGTTATGTCCTTTTTGCCGAGCGTCGCAAACGCGACGATCCGCGTTTAAAGGGTTAATGGCAGCTCTCCAAGCTGCTCGATCTCTGGCAGTTTCCCTATTCAATCCCTTAACCCTGAGGTCACACTCAATGACCTCGTCCCAGATCTTTTTCAGTCTACCTCTCACTACCCTACTCCTAACATTAACATTTATCACTTTCTGCACCCAATTATCATCCCCCATCCTCTTCACATGCCCAAACCATCTCAATCTACCTCTCCTCATCACAACACCAATACACTCCAGTCCCATCCTACCTTTCAACTCTTCCATAGCCCCCCCAGGCCTTGCACTCAAGGATGCACTGCACATCCACCTAATCATTGCCATTTCTGTATGCTTGAGCCTGCGAGTATCCTCTTCCTTTACTGCCCAGGTCTCACTACCATACAGCATTACACTCCTAACACATGCCACAACCAAAGATCCCTTAGCACAGAAGGAGTACCATCTCAATGTCAGGAGAGGCAACAGCTCCTTGAACTTCTTCCAACCACTCCTCACTCTAGCAACACAGCTAACTCCAGCCCCACTGCTAGCACATAACATGTCTCCCAAATAACAGAACTCTTCCACATACCTGTACTCAAGTGACTCACCGGCAAGTTCAATCCTTTCATGCCTGGCAATGTCCACATGCTCTCCCCGACATACTGCACGCATGAAATCAGTATTATCTCGCAGTCTACCTCTAATACCACTACATCTCTCATGCACCCACTAATCACAAACACTTCACAAGATGGAATTACCTCCAATGCCCTTGTGACAAATCGCACATGGCCACTGTCCCTCTTCTTTGACAGTACCACCCCCAGCCCTAGATATCATCATTTTTGTTTTATCTGTATTTACTCTTAAGCAATTGTGCCCCACACCATCTCTCCACTTCCAAAATATTTCCTCTGCCTCCCTTTCAATCTCTGTAATCAACACCAAACCATCAGCATTCAGCACCTACCACAGAAGTCCATTTCTGAAGTCATGTGAGAAGACTTCAAGTACCGTGAAAAACAAAGGGTTGACGACTGACCCATGATTAACAACAACATTCACGGAAAATGCTTTACTCAAACCTCCATTCACCTTTACCTAGGTTTGAGCATCCACATACATGACATTGATGACCCTAACCAGCCACTCCTTGATCCAAAGCTTTCTCATTGCTCACCTCACCACCTCTCTAAGGACTGTCAAAGGCCTTCTCCAAATCAACAAAAACAAAGTATAGTTCCCTTTTCTTTCCTATATATTTTCCTGAAGCTGTCGAACAATGATTATGGCATCAGTGGTCCTTTTGCCTGGCATTAAATCAATGTTCATTCTTTCTCTAATCATACCTCTAAGAATTCTCTCCATTACCTTCACTGTCTGGTCTACAAGCTTTATGCCTCTATAATTTCCTCTTTCCAGGGCATCACCCTTCCCCTTGTATACATATTCAATTACACTCTTCAGCCAATCATCTGGGACAACATACTCATATATAATCGTATTTATCAGGTCAGTGACTAACCTTACTCCTATATCTCCAGAGGCTTTCAACATTTCAGCAGTCAACCCAGACACACAGGATGCCTTCCCCACCTGCATCCTGCCTATTGCCCCGCTCACAGTAGCAGCATCAATCAACAGCCATGGGACAAAAACTCAATCAGCAGGCTCCAAACTCTCTGACCCAAACTCCTCATTCAACAACCAACTGTAGTGCTCTCTCCATGCATCTTTAATATCCCCACTATTCATCACAACCCTTCCTTCATCATTCTTCACACACTGCTCACTATGATATCCCTATTCTCCCTCTTCATCCGATTTATCACCATAAAAATCATATTCTTTCCTTCCACATGATTTAGGACATCAAGTAAAAGTCTCTGCAACTCAGACTTTGCCCTGTAAACCTAAAGCCCTATGCTTGGCAGCCAAGTATTCCTCTTTGTTAACACCCTTCATCCATTCCCAGAAAAGCCTTCTTTTCTCCTTAACTGTAGTTTCTACAGCCTCATCCCACCACGAAGTTACTTTATGTCTTGGTGGGCCTCTTGTCCATCCACATACTGAATCAGTACCTCTCAAGAGGTTGGTCTTGAGGGCTCTGTACTGTTCATTAACACTTCTTTCAACATTCCCTGTTGGGCCACCACTCCCCTCATCTCGCTATAGAAGGTATCCCTTAGTGATGGCCTTCCTAATCATTAATTACAATTTCAATAATGCAGACTTCGATGAGTTTGTATTATGATAAATGCATCATAAATAAACAGTAAACTTAGCATTCTGTGGATCAGATATGCACTCATGTAGGTGCACTGAGTGACTGGACCATGCCAAGCACATCGGTGAGTAAAGAGTCTGGTGATCACCCACTCATGAAAGTATGGTGGAAGTGAAAGATTTGTATATTCATGATTTTCCCATTCAATACATAATTTAATGCAAAACTATAAATAAATTTAAAAACAAAATTATTATCTGAACCTAACCTAGCCTATTTTATGATATTCTGGCGTGTTTGTTTGTTACCGGTGGTTAGGTTGGTTACGCTGAGCTACAATATGGTTAGATGAGACTGGACTGGGTTGGGTTGGGTTGGGTTGGTTTAGGTTAGGTTAGGTTTGGCTTTGTTAAGTTGGGCTAGGTTAGGTATGATCAGGTTTAGTTTGCTTGTGTAGTTAGGTTATTTTTAAAGTCAGTTTAGACTGGGTTAGGTCAATTGTGACTTAGTCATGGTAGGTTAGGTTAGGTGTGATTAGGTTTGGTTTGGTTGTGTGATTAGGTTATTTTTGGTTGGGTTTTGTTAGGATAGGCATGGCCAGGGTATGAATATATAAAGTTAGGCTTGTAATAATAAATTCCAGTAGATATGAAGAGGTTTTAGTTCATTCATTCATTCATCATCCAATCCTACATTGCCCCATGAGATGCATAGGAGCCCAGGGCTAGGCAAGTTGGTCCTGACATTTAAGATGAGAGTGACCAGCCTCACTCATCCCTGAGTGGCATTACGTGAGCAATAAACCCCAACCACCCCTTGGATATAAATCTTCACCGGCTCAATCCGACTGGAGTGCCGTAATTACTCAATAAACCACCAGGCGCCAAAATCTGGTTATATGGTTACCACCCAGCGTAGTAAATGGTTTCCTGGTGTACAGAAAACCATTTGGCTTGTCACTCAGTGTAGAGTCACCCACAGGTAGAAAGAAGAGGAAAGAAAGATGGAAAGAAAGACAGAAGAGGGAGTGCAAAGTCACCTGTAGGCAGAAGGACGAGGAAAGACTGAAGGAAAGAAAGACAAAAGAGGATGGAAGGAAAGAAGGATGGAGGAGAGGAAAGGGCAGACACCTGAGAACAGCACTACATCGAGTGAGTGGATGGTGAGTGTCCCCACCTACCACAAAACAGGTTTTAGAAAGTCAGTTATTATGCCTGATAAACGAACACAGGTGGATCAGGACGAACACTGATAAGCTGAACACTAAAAAAAAAAAAAAAAAGAACAGTTAATGATCATTTATCACTATAAAAATGATTAGAATAATACAGAAAACAGCCAGACCTGGTGCGGTGGCATCTTTGTCGTGGGTCTACCCCCCCTTGGCTGTCGAAGAGAAGAGGAGGACAGCATGGGGGCCAAACCACCGCAAACCCCTTGGCCCCTCACGGGGTCCGAGTACCTGGGAGTGATTTCGGTTGCCCGGGCAAGTACCACATCTCCCAACATAATACACACAACAACACCGTTTTTTCTACACCGAGAAATGACTCCTCGGCAGTCATTTCTTGACAACTTTTTCTAGCCGAGGACATTGAAAGCAATCCAGGACCCACCAACAAATACATATGTCCAACCTGCTCAAAACCTATCATATCGAGCCAACAGACAAAGGGTTCAGTTCAGTGCAATTTCTGCAAGAACTGGACCCATTACACCAGCACAACACTTGCATCCAGAAAACATTACACAAACACCTGGACCTGCTCCTTATGCTCCCTCCCCCCACCCACTAACCCCCCCACCAACCCTACTCCTACTTCCTTCACACCTCCACAGCCAAACCCACCAATCCTTCCCACACCATCCAATCCCCCAACTCCTCCCATTCCAACCCATCCTAATCCACCCCAACCCTTACCTCCATCACAACCTCCTCCTACCCCTTTCCATCCACCCACACCACCTCCCCCCATGCTGCAGCAGCCAACGCACACCACACACACAACATAACCATGCTTCAGTTAAACATAGATGGCATAAACACCAAAAAACAAGAACTCTCACAATTCATCAAACAACACAACATATACACTGCCATCTTACAAGACACAAAATTACACAGAGCACAGAAAACACCAACATTTCATAACTTCACAACCATTCGACAAGACTGGGCCAACGGCGGTGGCGGTGGACTCATCACCCTAGTACACAAATCCATCAACTATGCAGATACCAGTGCACACACAAAGTCACTTCTCCCCCCACATGGCACCACAACAGAAATACAATTAAAATATGCACTGGTAACAAATCACACATAACAATCGCTAACATATACATTCCTCCCCCAATCGTCCCCCACAGTACCACACAATTACTCTCCATAGATACACCACATCACTAACATACCCAACATCATCCTGGGTGGTGATTTCAATGCCAAGTCATCGGCCTGGCATGTCAATAACCCTGACACAGACAGAGGGCTGGTACTACAATCCCAGACAAATCATCTTTTCATACTGAACAATCTAGATCAACACACCCACATCCCACACCAAGCCCTCTTCCTCCCATCATCCCCAGACATCACGCTCTGCACCCTAAACCTCGCTCCCACTACTTCCTGGAAAGTGGTCAAAACCCTAGGGTCTGATCACCTCCCAATCATCATCACTACCAAAACCAGAATCACCCCAGCTGGCCACAGACACACATACACTAATTACAAGAGGGCCAACTGGAAGGCCGTTGCAACTGAAACAGAAGAACATTTTCAAACACTGAACAGTACACCCATCACAAACATCAACACTGCTGTGCACACTTTCAATACAATTATACAAAACGCAGACAAAAGACACATGCCTAGAGGCAACAGAAAGAGAGACAACCCCAACTTCACACCAGAAATTCAAGGCCTCATCAGACAACGGGACACACTAAGACACTCCCCAACATCCCATACACAAGACACCGTACAACAAATACAAGAACTCAACACTGATATAAACAATATCAGAACAGCAAACACTAAACTGGAATAATTATCTTCAAACACTTGACCACAAAACAAACACAAGTAAACTCTACAACACTAAACAGCATCACACTCTCCAACAGCAACACTACACACTCACATGCCGCTATCACAACAACAGACACCATATCTTCAAACAAACAACAAGCAAACACTCTCATCAATCACTTATCATAAGTCAGCCATCTAAACCCCAATCCCGAAGACCGACGTATCATACGACATAAGAGACACTTCCCCACAGACCCAGGCTATGCACCTTTCACTTACAACCAGACGAAGCACATCATTATTAACCTTAAGCACTCATCTGCCTGCGGACCAGACAACATAAGCAACATTCACCTTAAACACCTTGAACCACAAGGCATACAAGCACTCACCAACATATCAAACTACAGCTACTCACACAACATAATACCTAACATCTACAGGAATGGCATTATCATCATTATCCCTAAACCCAACAAAGACCCCACATTACCTTCCTCACACTATCCCATCACACTCCTCTGCACCCTCTAAAGTCACTGGATGACTGGTACTACAACTAGTCACACCTCACATTCCCCTAGCCCAATCACAACGTGGCTTTACGCCACTACACTCCACAAACACCCTTCTTACAGACCTTACACAGAGAGTTTTCAATGGCATGAATTCAGCTAGGCCACAACACAGAACACTCCTAGTCACACTAGACATCAGCAAAGCTTTTGATACCATCCCCCGCCACAACCTCACAAACAAAATACACGTACTCAAGACAAACATGCACAATAACACAAAAAGATGGTTGGCAAACTACTTAACAGGCAGATGTGCACATGTAACATTTGCCGGTCAATCTTCTAACATCAGAAACTTCACAAATGGCGTCCCCCAAGGATCTGTTTTGTCCCCTACACTCTTTAACTTATACATGCAAGACATATCCACACCCCACACACCACAGATACACATAGCTTCCTATGCAGATGATATAACACTTATATGTATGCACCAAAATGCAAACACAGCTGCACACATCCTCCAACCTTACCTCAACACACTACACGAATGGTTCACCACAAGCAGGATCAAAATAGCCCCAGCCAAATCTACAGTGACTCTTCTCACAAAATGGACAGCAGAATATAGTCGTATCCCACACCTCACCATAAACAACACTCCCCTACCACACACACACACACAAAATCCTTGGTGTAACATACGTCAATGTCATTAACACATCACAAACATTAAACATAAAATAACACCAAGACTCTCTGCCTTGAAGTCACTTGCCCATACAACATTCGGACACAACATAGAAACCACCACCACAGTATACAAACAATACATACATTCAGTAATGAATTATGCAAGCAGTGCCTGGGCTCCTAACCTCACCAATAAAAACTACAACACTCTACAGACCATCCGGAACAAGGCCCTAAAAATAATCACAAGCTGCACAGCTACTACACCCACAGACCACCTACATCAAGAAACCAAAGTCCTCAAAGTCAAGGATCACCTAGACATGAGAGGCACCCAGTTTCTTGCTGCAGCCTCCACAAACCTACAACATCCACTACATTACAAGGCAGCACATCCACCCACACCAAGGAACATCGAAACAACACCCAGCACACGAAATCATACACAAATACTGTCATCTCTCCCCCCTTGCCCACCTCAGACCAGCTTCCAGAAGCATATCCACACTCAAATCACTTGCCGCTCCATTCAGTCACTTAAAGACAACACACAGCTACATGCACGGCCTCCTGACATCCACCCTTCTGGATCCTATCTCCCTTGTGAGGAAAGGGTCCACCTGGCCAAGCTGAGATGCGGACTCCAACCAGCCCTTTTAGGTTACCAAAAGGGGCTGGATGACTCTGTTGCTGATGCCTGTCCAGGATGTAACACAGCACCCCATACTATTAAGCACATTATGGAAGACTGCATTGCACACAATCACCTATGCCAACAACACAACATACACTTTTTGAGAGCTCTGTGGGAAAGCCTGGTCTCGGCCATGGCCTTCCTAAGTGACTCAGGGCTGTTCAGCCAGAATGCCTAGGGAACAACTACTACTACTACTACTACAGCCAGAAATAATAAGTGAATCAGTAATGTACAGTAGAACCTCTCTAGTTCGGACTATACGGGGGGAAGGGTTGTCCGAATTAGCAGATTGTCCGGACCATCAGGGTAATCTCATTCATGAGTTTTCCTGCAGGAACACCAGCCTCTAGTTTATCCAGTATTTTCACTTTACCTGCAATACTTAGTGTTACATGCTTCCTTTTAACACCTTTATTCATTGCAGAAGCTACACTTGCATTAGGGGGCATGGTAAGGAGGATTAACTTCTGAAATACGGCGTAAAAATATAAATGGTCGGTGAACTAGATGATGGAATGAATGCTAGCGTGTGATTAAACAGGCGCCCATGTTACGACCTAGCATGATCTGAGACTAAACAAGTGACGATCGCTTTCTGCACCGATACTGAGAATGACTTTAGAATTATTTTCAACATATTTTTTGGAGTTTATTATTTTTAAATTTTGTCCGAATTAACAGAAATCCGGATTAACAGGGTCCGGACCAAAGAGGTTCTACTGTATTTCTGTTGCTTAACCCCTAAACCGCGGGGTTGTTTTGGAGCTCCTTGCGTGTCCTGCGGCGATATTCACGCTCCGACAGACTTTGTAAAAATGTTTACCAAAAATCAGTTATTAGTCCTAGAATAATATAATTACATATGCATATGGCACATACCTTTAGCTTTCTCCTGGGATGGTTGTTGAGCCTTCGTCGAGTACCGTAGGACTTGTGGAGACTTCTGAAGTTGGGTAACGAAGTCTCCACTTTACACTTCCCGACACCCCATAATATGATTACCACAGCCTGATATTATCACTAGAAACGCTGTTCTATGATTTTCAAATAGTTTGGAATCCGTACTAAAAAAAAAAACAAAAAAAAAAAAAACGCTGTGAAAGCAATGAAAATTACGAGCGCGTACCAGCTTCCCACTTGTGATTGTTCGCCGCTGGTATTCTGCCATTTATTATTCATAAAAACACTCACACTTTATATGTCTAGTACTATATAACACTTATATATATCTGCATGCTTTATCCATAAGTTTCCTTCAGTAATAGTAGTTTAGTGTCACTGTAGGCATTCAATTTCTCTTTCAGTAAAATACGTGGCATTCACTTTCTCGTCCTGTATACTAGCGTTGAGAGCGAATGTCACTTTCACTTTCTTTTTCATAACTCATAGTATTCATACATGCTAGAGTGAAACTTTCACTTTCATTACTCCTAGTATATATACTTGTATTCTTATATTATTACTGTACTCATTTACATTTCTATTTATATTCTCTATTTTATTTACACTATTTACATTTCTATTTTATTTACAATGTGTTATGCATTGTCATATGCAGTAACTTATAAAACTATTTTCCACTGTTCACTTATATTTACATTCATTGCTTTCACTTGCTGTTTACATATTATTTACATTTCCACTTGCACTGTTTTAGTCACCAGAAAGATCGTAGTCACTGTCCATCATTTTCATTGATAAATTAGCCAGTTCACGTTCCACAGCAGTCACTTAGCCCTTTACCCCTTTATACACGAGGTCACAGGACCCATTGCATGGGGCTAAAAAGCGGCGGAATAGGAGCGTTCGCGCTGCGTGGAAAATCTGCCAGACACCACCAGAAACTGTGTCTCATTTTCATTTTGATGGGCTAAGGGGGTATTAGTTAAACTTCAGCGTTCTTTTTCTGATCAATATTTACAATATTGGTTAAGCAAATACCTTTAAAATGTAAATTACTCTTACTTGTGTTATTTCACCCAAAATATCACCTAAAAATTCGTATACAGTATTTATATATTCTTCCCTAAGAAGGTTAGGACAGTATCTGTCAATAAGACTGTTTTTGGACTGTAAGAAGCAAAAAAAGCGTATGAATAATGACATTCATATATAATCTGACTTGTACAAAAAATGGCAAATATGGCCTAGCCATAGTTTAATATTTATTAGACTCTAAAATGTTACGGCGTATCGAAGCCTAGCGCTGCCAGACGTACGAAGCAAGCCAGCTAATGGAGTAGATCACAGGGCAAGTATAAGACACAACTGTTTTGGTTTGCTTGGATAACTTGTTGTAACGGAGGCAGCAACTAAATATCAACATGCTTTCTTGAAGTGAATTAAATTTTATTCTTACTCACAGGGAGTTTAATGTGTTAGTATGAATTATAATCAACTATTATTGTTGGTTAAAGATATAAATATATATTTCTAAGCATGCATAAACCAGGCAGCAACAACTGTGAAATATTTTTTATATTACTAAATTTTTTCATGCTGCATTGACAAAGCACTATTTTATAGAGAAGAAACAGAATATTTACATATTTTTACAATATATAAGATGCATGAAATAGGCCATTCAATCATTGCCCGACGTGATTTTTTTCCGTCCGAAAAATTAAAATATCGGTGATATCTGGCATTTCTCCAGTCGTGAGAACGCTCCTATTGGACGGGCGCGAATCCGACAAGGTTTCACCTTGAAAGACGACAGTAAACTGAATGCTGTGGTGGCCTAGGGGCAGTGAAAGGCTGCCAATGTCAGCATGGTGACAGCTGCTAATATATCCGCTATGAAATGATTGGCAGGAAATCTAGACAATACATAATAAATTAGGTAGTTCCAGGTGAATGTAAATGTCACTTAGACTTCTCCCTTCCTTTCTTATATATATTTTTTTATGATAATAGATTATACAGCATATTTCAAGGGGAAATAAACAGCGAAAATTAGCGAATGAGTGCACGTGAGGTGTTGTCAGGTGATAATTAGCCAATTCCAGGTGTATGGCACTATCACTTACCTTATTTCTTTTTTGTATATATTATTTTGTATAAGAATAGGGCATAGGGCTTATTTCGTTTCGTTTCGTTTTTAAAGGCTCCAACATGCTTGCATGTGTCGGCCTTGGTCACCTAATGGCGGCTCTCCATGCTGCACGATCCATTGCAGCCTCCCTGTTCAGTCCCTTAACACTAAGGTCACACTTAATGACCTCGTCCCATGTCTTTCTCGGTCTACCCCTCATAACCCCACCCCCAATATTAACACTTCTCACCTTCCTCACCCAACTATCATCCCCCATCCTCTCCACATGTCCAAACCACCTCAATCTACCCCTCCTCATCACAACACCAATACACTCCAGTCCCATCCTACCTCTCAACTCTTCCATTGTAAACCCAGCCCCTCCAGGCCTTGGACGCAGGGACGCACTGCACATCCACCTAATCATTGTCATTTCTGTACGTCTGAGCCGGCGAATGTCTTCCTCCTTCACTGCCCAGGTCTCACTGCCATACAGCATTACACTCCTAACACACGCTGCATACAAAGACCCCTTAGCACGTAGGAGAGCCCCTCAATGTCAGGAGAGGCAAGAGCTCCCTGAACTTCTTCCAACCACTTCTCACCCTAGCCACAGAGCTAGCTCCAGCCCCACCTCCAGCACACAACATGTCTCCTAAATAACAAAACTCTTCCACACACTCAAGAGATTCACCAGCAAGTTCAATTCTTTCACGTCTGACGATCTCCACCTGCTCACCCCGGCATGCCGTACACATAAAATCAGCATTATCTCGCAGTCTACCTCTGATACCACTACATCTCTTATGCACCCATTTATCACACACACCGCACAAGATGGAATTACTTCCCACGCCCTTGTGGCAAACTGCACATGGCCACTCTCCCTCGTCTTTGACAGTACCGCCACCAACCCTAGATATCATCACTTTTGTTTTATCTGCATTTACCCTTAAACCCTTTTGCCCCATACCATCTCTCCACTTCCAAAACCTTTCCTCCGCCTCCCTTTCATTCTCTGCAATCAACACCAAATCATCAGCATACAACAACTCCCACGGGTGTCCGTTTCTAAAGTCACGTGAAAGGGCTTCAAGTACCATGATAAACAACATGGGACTCAAGACTGACCCCTGATGCACACCAACATTCACGGAAAACTCATCACTCAAATCTCCATTCACTCTCACCTGGGTGTGAGCACCCACATACATGGCCATAACCACCCTAACCAGCCACTCCTCCAAGCCAAGCTTTCTCATTGCCCACTTCACCACCTCTCTAGGGACTCTGTCAAAGGCCTTTTCCAAATCAACAAAAACAAAATAAAGATCCCTTCTCCTACCAATATATTTTTCCTGAAGCTGTCGAACAATGAATATGGCATCAGTGGTCCCCCTACCTGGCATAAACCCAAACTGCATCTCATCAATATTCACTCTTTCTCTAATCATACCTTCTAAAACTCTCTCCATTACCTTCATTATCTGATCTAAAAGCTTTATACCTCTATAATTCCCTCTTTCCAGGGCATCACCCTTCCCTTTATACACATTTACAATTACGCTCTTCAGCCAATCATCTGGGACAACACACTCATAAATAATCCTATTTATCAGGTCAGTGACTAAACTCACCCCTATATCGCCTGAGGCCTTCAACATTTCGGCAGTCAACCCAGACACACCTGCTGCCTTCCCCACCCTCATCCTGCCTATTGCCTCACTCACAGTAGCAGTATCAATCAAAGGCCAAGGGCCAGACACTGGATCTGCTGGCTCCAAACCTTCCCTGTCCCAGTCAAACTCCTCATTCAACAACCGGTTATAATGCTCTCTCCATGCATCTTTAATATCCTCACTGTTCACCACTACCCTTCCTTCATCATTCTTCACACACTGCTCACCTATGATATCCCGATTAACCCTCTTCACCTGACCTGCCACCCTAAATATATTTTTCCTTTCCCCATGATTTAGGTTATCAAGTAATTGTCTCTGTGACTCAGACTTTGCCCTGTATACCTCTCTCCTAGCCCTACGCTTGGCAGCCAAATATTCCTCTTTGCTACCACCCTTCTTCCATTCCCGGAAAAGCCTTCTTTTCTCCTTAATTGCAGCTTCTACACCCTCATCCCACCACCAAGTTACTTTATGTCTTGGTGGTCCTCTTGTCCAGCCGCATGTTACATCAGTAACTCTCAAGAAATTGTTCTTGAGGGCTCTGTACTGTTCATTAACGCCTCTGTCTACAGCTCCCTGTTCAGCCACCACTCTCCTCAACTCGCTATAGAAGGCATCCCTTACTACTTGGTTTTTCAGCTTCCATATTTTCCTCCTAGGTACACAAGTCCTCTTTTTCATCATTTGTTCTTTAAGCACCAATTTCAATGGATGAAATCAGTGGAAACTTCCAGGGAAGATTTACTTAGCGTCGGGCAGGCGAAAGGAGAGGGTAATGGAGGGGAGGTAGGGAGGGGAGTCAAGAACAGGGAGAAATGGCTAAATTGTCAACAATGGATGGAAGTACAGATGAGATTAGGAGTGCTGACTAGTGTTGGACACTGGCAGTACTGATAGATGATACAAGCCACCACTTGAATGCCTGGGTGAATTCAAAATAACACAGAATCACAAAAGTGACGTCTCGCGGTATGATCCCTTACTCCCAAGCGTCATGAAAGTGACGTCCCGTGGTTAAGGGGTTAAACTGACACTAAGAAGACTGCCTGAGAGGCTGCCTTAGCTATAAACAAAAGCTGGCCAAACCAGTTTCAGCTGTATAGTACTCCTGTACAGTACTTACAGAATTATTTGAGTATTTTATCAGAAATGACATTGATGTTACATGTTTCCGAAGCACATAACTGAAAATTACCATTTGTATAACTGAAAATACTGTAATAAAAGAGGTACAAGGCAGGGTAATGGATGTTGGAGTGGCCCTGGTGAGAGAGGGTAGTGTTTAGAAACTCCCTGTACTGTTGTTTGCAGATGATACTGTGTTGTTGAGTGAAGACGAAGGAGAAATGCAAGTCTTGGTGGATGAGTTTGGGAGAGTGTGTAAGAAACGGAATTTAAAGGTGAATGTGGGGAAGAATAAAGTGATGGTCTTTGAGAGAGGTGAAGTCAGTGAATGTACAGTGAGGTTGGATGGTGAGGAATTGGAAAATGTGAGTATGTTTAAGTACTTGGGTAGTGTGATGAGTAAGGATGGAGGTTTGGAGGGTGAAGTGCTTGAAAGGGTACAGCAGGGAAGAAAGGTTGCTGGTTCTTTGAAAGGAGTGATAAGAAACATGGAAATGAGCATGGAAGTAAAAAAGTTACTACATGACAGTACTGTGATACCAACTCTAACGTATGGAAGTGAAGCTTGGACGTTGTTGGAAGGACACAAGTCAAGAGTGAGAGCAGTGGAAATGAGTTATTTAACCCCTTAACCGTGAGGCGTCACTTTCGTGACGCTTGGGAGCAAGGGATCATACCGCGGGGCGTTGCTTTTGTGATTCTGTGTTATTTTGAATTCACCCGGGCTTCCAAGTGGTGGCTTGTATCATCTATCGGTACTGCCAATGTCAACACTAGTCAGCACTCCTAATCTCATCTGTACTCCCATCCATTATTGACATTTTAGCCATTTCTCCCCATTCTTGACTCCCCTCCCTACCCCCCCTCAATTACCCTATCCTCTCACCTGCCATGCCATGCTACGCTAAGTAAATCTTCCCTGGAATTTTTCACTGATTTCATCCATTGAAATAAGCCCTATGCCCTATTCTTATACCAAATAATATATACAAGAAAGAAATAAGGTAAGTGAGAGTGCCATACACCTGGAATTGGCTAATTATCACCTGACAACACCTCACGTGCACTCATTCGCTAATTTTCGCTGTTTATTTCCCCTTGAAATATGCCGTATAATCTATTTTCGTAATAAATATACATATAAGGAGGGAAGGGAGAAGCCTAAGTGATATTTACATTCGCCTGGAACTACCTAATTTATAATGTATTGTCTAGATTCCCTGCCAATCATTTCACTGCTATATATTAGCTGCTGTCAAGAGGCTAACATTGGCAGTAATGCATTTCTCTAGGTAGGCCACCACCCCGGCCCACCCTTATCAGTTCACTCTCATCTTCCAATGTGGAGGGACGTCTGTTTGCTCTTGCTGACTTCAGGGACTTTTCACCCCCATGCAAAGGGCCCTGTGACTTTTACCCCCTACTAAACATCGTGTGGAAAGAGGTAAAGGGCTGACAATTGATAAAAGAGTGACTACGATCTTTCTATTGAGTAAAACAGTGCAAGTGGAATTGTAAATAATGTGTAAATAATGTGTAAACAGCAAGTGAAAGTAATGAATATAAATATACGTGAACAGTGGAAAATAGTTTTATAAGTTACTTCAAGTGACAGTGCATAACACAGTGTAAATAAAATAGAAATGTAAATAACGTAAATAAAATAGAGAACGTAAATAGAAACGAAAATGAGTAGTATTACAGTATAAGAATACGAGTATATACCCTAGGAGTAATGAAAGTGAAAGTTTCACTCTAGCATGTCTGAATACTATGAGTTATGAGAGTGAAGGCGAAAGTGACATTCACTCTCAATGCTAGTATACAGGACGAGAAAGTGAATGCTACGTACTTTACTGAAAGAAATTGAATCCCTACAGTGACAATAAACTAATACTACTGAAGGAAACTTATGGATAAAGACTGTAGATATATATAAGTATTATATAGTAATAGAAATATAAAGTGTGAGTGGTTTTATGAATAATAAATGACAGAATACCAACAGCGAACTAGCGCAAGTGGGAAGGTCATACGCGCTCGTAATTTTCATTGCTTTCACAGTGGTTTTTATTTGGAGTATGGATCCCAAACTACTTGATAATCATAGAGTAGTGTTTATAGTGTTAATATCTGGCTGTGGTAATCATATTACAGGTTGTCGGGAAGTGTAAAGTGGAGACTTCGTTACCCAACTTCAGAGCTCTCCACAAGTCCTACGGTAATCGACGAAGGCTCAACAAACATCCCAGGAGAAAGCTGAAGGTATGTGCCATGTACAGTACATATGTAATTTTAATATTCTAGGACTAATAACTGATTTTTGGCAAATATTTTTTGAGAGTCTGTCGGAGCCCGAATAACCCCGCTGGAGATGCAAAACATTGGGAAACATGCCCGCGGTGTAAGGGTTAAGAGGAGCCTGTGGAGTCACATGGAGAGACAGGCTGACAAATGAGAATATAAAGGAGCGTTGTGGTGTGGATGTGGATGTGATAGGAAGCGTTAGGAGGAATAGATTGAGGTGGTTTGGCCATGTGGAGAGGATGGAGGGTGAAACACTGACGAAGAGAGTGCATGTGAGTGAGGTGGAGGGGGGAAGAGGGAGGGGGAGGCCGAGGATGAGATGGAGGGATGGGGTGGAGAGGTATATGAGAGAAGGGGGTGTGAGTTGAGAGCGGGGCAGTGAAATGGCAGGGGACAGGGCGATGTGGAGGTGATTTGTTTGTGGCCACCCCAAACGGGATTGAGGCTTCTGGCAACAGATAGATAGATAGAAAATACTGTACCTCTATTGGCACACATTTGACGCTGATTATTGCAGTTTATGACTTCGGGTTGTGGTTCTACCCCAGCTGTAATGGTGTGGACCAACAAAAAGCATGTATTCATGGCTAAAAGGTCCAGTCAATGAAAGCGGCTCACTCAAGTGATGATGTCATGGGCTGATGCGTCAGGCAAATGTTTGCGAGTCTTAGGCTTAGGCCAGCTCAGGTGTACTATAACAGTAGGAATGCAGATTTTCATCTTGTAGTGATAATGTAAACTGCTAAAACCAAGGGATTACTGTAGTAAAAATGTAAACTACTGTATATATAAATTTTACACTTATTTGGCCCATAATTTCACCCTTCTGCAACTTATTTCACATTTTTATCATAGCACTTCTTCATGACTAGTACAGCATTGCTAGTCTATTATTACAACTCAGTAATCACAATGGTGAGAGGGCAATTTCGGGCCAATTTGGAGAAAAAAGGATAAGAAACATATGTGTTGCAAACTAATGCACCCCCATTTAACAACCACTGCTCGTTATAGCTGATGAATGTTTGGTGGGCTTTGTTACATTCCTTAAATCTGAGATCCACTATACTGGTGTTACCAGAGAGAGGGTATACTGTATATGGTTATCTAGGTACTGGGAAAAATTGTGCATATTCCGGTTCTAATTCAGACACCTTATATATTAAAGTACCACTATACACCAATTCCCAGCTGCCATGAAGAGTGAATGCTTACCTGGCATAAACAAGGTCAAGGGCACTGTGAAGGGCGGTGCAAGGAGGGTGACCAATCTCTATCAGCTGGCGGGTCAGGGCTGCTACTTGCTTCACCTGGCAGATGCTTGGCTTCTCATATGCTAACAAAACCAAGTAAAACATGTACACAAATATAAACATAAAATCTATTGAAAACTCTCATTACTCTATTCAGCTTTTTTTTTTTTTTTTTTTTTTTTTTTTTTTAACATATACCTCAAGATGGTCTAAGCCAGCTTAGTATAGTTTCCAAACTGATGGAGTTAAATAAAATTATATAAATACTTCGGACTATGAAAGACCCTCATACCAAAGAATAAATTCAAACCAATACTATATTTAGATTCAAAGGGTTATAATGTTTGATGCAAGTATTCAGGCAGTCGATATCAACATCAAACACATACTAATAATATAAAGAAAAAACAATACTAATGTGCAATATGCAAAATAAATCAATATGGAAGAGGTGAAGGAAAGTCTTCTAAGCCAACAGAAATATGCATACTACATTTAACTCTTCATTCTCAAATGCTATAAACATTTTGCTATGTCCATGTTCAAATTAACACCAGGAAGGCTCAGACTCAGAACTAAACTTAGTCTGATTCTATACCTATTGTTGCTGTTGTTGCTTAACCCTGGTCCACCTGGCCATGAACACCCACTGACTGCAGGTAAGCTACTGCTCCTATGACATTCCATGTTCCCTACATCACTGATGCTGTGTCTATGTCTTACTGTAGCATGTGCTGTGCAGTGCTCAATTGTGTGTTAAACTGAGGGTCATCTGTAATTCCACCCAACCCAAATCTAAGTTGGTAACTAAAGACAGCAGGGTGATTTCCTGATCTAAGCCTGACAAAGTGTATTCGATCAGTTCTATTTACAGAGCCACTGATGTGTGGGCATTGTTCTGTATGCCTGCAATGTATTGTATTAAGTGTCTGACTGGATAGGACCCATGCCACGGAGGCATAGGACATCAGTGACCTAATATACTGCTTGCAGAGTAGGGAGGAGTGCACCCAATGATGGCACTGACATGGTTGGGTGACTCCGAACCTTGGGCGAAAGAAATACTTTATGTTGCCAAAAGTACGTCCCTGTAGCTGATCTGAATGCACGTAAGTCTGGGGATGCACAACTTCTTGGTTCCTTGAATGTCAGTCCTGTGTCATATACCACTATACCGCTTCAAGTAAGTGTGTGTGTGTGTGTGTATTTACCAATTTGTATTTACCTATTTGTAGTATACAGGAATTGAGCAATGCTCGTGTTGTCCTGTCTCCATATCCACATTTATCAAGTCTACCTTTACACACATGAATGTTTTTCTCATGCACCACCTCTTTGTCTACGTCGTTCCAAACATTTAAGTATTTACCTAGTATACCTAACTGTGATATACAAGGAATGTACTATGCTCGTAGGTTTCCGTCGCTGTTTCTCAATAAGTCGAATTTAACTTTAAACTCGTTTAAGATTTTAGACTGGACGATCTCTTTGTCCAGGCTATTCCATAAGTCTATACTTCTGTAAGGAAAGCTATATTTCTTGATATCCTTCAAGCAGCTTGACTTTTTCAATTTCATTCCATGTCCTCTTGTTGCTCTCTTATCCCATACAAACAGATCCTCTTTGTCAATTTTATCTACTCCCACCATGGTCCTAAACACCGCAATCATGTCTCCCCGCTTTCTCCTTTCCTCTAACGAAGGCAAATCCAGTTTTTCCAGCCTCTCTCTGTATGACAGGTCTGTCAGACTGGGGACCATCTTGGTTGCTGTTCTTTGTATTTTCTCAATCTTGTTTATATCTTTCTTTTTGTGTGGGGACCACACTACTGCAGCATATTCTAACCTGGGGCGGATCATGGCCACTATCAATTTTTTCATCATTTCCTCATCCATATAATGAAATGCTACTCTTATGTTAGTCAAGAGCTTATAAGTCTCTCCAACTATCTTGTTAATGTGCTTTTCTGGTGACAAACTATCTTTGACCAGCATTCCCAAATCTTTCTCTTCTCTCCTTTTTGTGATTAATTCATTACCCAAAAAATAATTCAGTGATGGTCTCCTGGTACTTTTACCCATTTCCAATATCTTACATTTCTTTACATTAAATTTCATTTCCAACGTAAGGCTCCAATTGTGTATCCTATCCAAATCCTCCTGCAGTATTTTACAATCCTCCTCAACCTCTATCTTCCTCAAGATCTTTACATCATCAGCAAACAGACTTGCATAACTGTTCACCCCATCTACCATATCATTTACGTAAATTAGGAACATTACTGGCGCCAACACTGAGCCTTGAGGGACTCCACTTGTTACTTCCCTCCATCCAGACATCTTTTCCTTTATTACTGTCCTCAGTTGTCTGTCTCTCAAAAAATCTCTCATCCATTCCAGAAGTTTCCCCTTTAGTCCTCCTAGATATTCTAGTTTCCACATTAGTCTCTTATGAGGTACCTTGTCAAAGGCCTTCTCTAAGTACACACAATCCACCCAACCATCTCTCTCCTGTACCACATCAATTGCTCTTGAGTAAAAGCTCAACAAGCTTGAAACACATGACCTACCACTTCTGAATCCAAACTGACATTCAGCCAAAATATTCATCTCTTCCAGATATTTTATCCATCTGTCTTTCAGGATTCTCTCACACAATTTTGCGACCATGCTGGTTAGAGACAATGGTCTATAATTCAGGGGTTCTTCCCTGTTTCCTCCCTTGTAAATTGGTACCACATTTGCCCTCTTCCATTCTTTTGGCACTTTCCCCTCTTCCAGTGAGCATACAATTAAGCTGTGAATTTTATCCGTCAGTTGTTCTCTGCATTCCTTCAGTACCCAATTAGAAATTCCATCAGGTCCTGGGGCTTTCCTTACATCTTCAGTTTCCAGTAATTTATACACTTCCTGTACCTCCACTTTTATATCTTTCATCACCGGAACATTTCTAATCACTCCCTCCCCTTCCACAAGCTCCTTTTCTTTAGTGAAAACTGACTGGAAACGTTTGTTCATTATTTCTGCTTGCATTGCCGCATCCTTAAAGACCTCTCCTTCTACTTTCAGCTTGGTGATTCCTTCCTTTTGTTTCAGTTTGCCATTAACAAATCTATAAAACAGTTTGGGTTCATCCTTGCATTTGTCAATTATACCTTTTTCAAAATTCCTTTCTTCTTCTCTACGTATTCTTGTGTATTCATTTCTTGTTCTTTTATATTCTTCCTTTGTTCTGTCGTTACCTTTCTTTCTCCAATTGTTCCAAGCCTTATCTCTCTCTTTTTTTGCTATCATACACCTTCTATTAAACCACTCCTTTTTCCTGTTTGCTTTCCCTCTTACTCTTGGTACAAATTTTTCCACTCCCAAATTATAGAGGTCTAGAAAGATATCCCACTTCTTCTGTATCTCTCTTGTTTCTCTTAATTTTCTCCAATCCGCATTTTCAAAAAAGTTTCTCAATCCTGTAAAATTTGCTTTGCCAAAGTTGTATCTTCCCTGTCTATGAAGCTCGTCTCTTGGCTCGACGTTCCCTATTAACATCTGGAACTCAATGACCACATGATCACTTTTTCCCAAAGGACAGAGATATTCCAATGATTCTATTACATCGGGTTCTATGGTGAACAGTAAATCCAACCTTGCTGGTGTGTCCTCACCTCGAAACCGTGTCTCTTCTTTGACCCATTGCGTCATCACATTATTCATTATTATATTTAATAACATAGTGCCCCACAAATCCTCGCCGCCTCCCGAGTACCATTCCTCCCAGTTCACCTCTTTACAATTAAAGTCACCCACCAAAATTATATTATTGCTTTTCTCAATTATTTTTTGCAAGTAGTTAGCCATATCTGACAACATCTCATGGTGTTCATCGTCCTTCCATGCTCTCGTCTTTGGGGGAACATACACTACCGCCATATCTCTCTTAACATTCTCTCCAGTTTCTAATTTCATATATATCACTTCAGCCCTGCCTTCTCCCATTTCCACAGTATCTACATTTATGTTGTTCTTCACTGCTATCATCACTCCTCCTCCCTTTTTTTCTTTTCTGTCTTTTCTCCATAGTTTGTATTTACCATCTCCCAAATGAACATCAATATCTTCTCTTAATTTGGTCTCTACAAAGCACATGACATCAGGTTCATGTTCTCTCAAGAAATCATTAATTCGATCCTTGTTGATATAAAACCATCAACATTAGTATATATCACCTTCAAATTATTTTTTACGTTTTCAATACCCTCTTCTCTCCTACTCTCTGTCCATACCACTTCCTCAACTTCTGATCTTTCACAACCATCCCCCCTAGTTTCCTTCACTTCTATTTCCTTAAATACCATTTCCTTACTTTCATAGCCAACACTCTCCAAAAAAAAGTATTACGTTCTTCCTCTGTCCTCTTATCATTTTTTTCCTTTACTTCTTCCTTTAATGATTTTAAAACTTCTCTTTCTTCTTCATTCAGATCTTTTCTTATTATAATATTTTCCATCCCCGCCTCTTTGCTTAATTTCCAGGTCACTTTAAGTATCTCATTCATTACACTTTCTGATGTAAACTTGACTCTCATTGGTCTTGTTTCCCCTTTCTTATAAGGCCCTATCCTCCTTACTTCCTCAATTTCTTTTACCCACTTGTCTCCTTCGGGGTCAATCTTGCCTAATATTCCTCTCACCATGTTCGTGTCTCTCTCGAGTCTTACGAACCTAACCTTTTCTTCCTCTTCCCTGTTTCCAAATACTACCACACATCTGTTCCTTTCTACAGTTTCTCTCACTATTTTCTCTTTTTTCTTCAGTATTTTCACTACATTTTCTTCCATTTCTTTCTTGTTCATTTCCCTTTCTTCCTGGATGATCTCTCTTAAGCTGACCACTTCTTTCTGTTCTTCTTCTACATGTGCCCACTTTGCCTTATGTTCTTCTAATACATTACTCACCTTCTCCGTTTTATTAGTACAGTACTCTCTTCTAGTTTCCTCCTCAGTTCAACATTTTCCCGCTTCAAATTACTAATCTCTTCATTGGCTGTTTCATTAGACTGGATCAGACTCTGTATGGTGGTTTCCGTATTTACTGACACATCCTTTATCACTAGATTCTCTACTTTCTTTTCGAGTTCACTAATCCTCATAATTAATGTTTTCACCAGGTCCATGACATTGGTATTAGCATCAAATCCTTGAAATTCCATTCCCTTACTGTTTACATTTTCGGCCATGTTTAATGTACCGGTAAAGTACCAAAACAGCTGTTACCGAATAAACCACAAACATTCATGTATACTATAGCCAACAAATCTTTACATTTTTGGTAGTCTACTAACTTTCATTATTTTAAATTTAAAGAAAGACCCTAGGAGACAGGACAGATAAAATTCCTGAAACTACTCAAGGTTTAGGAGCGATAGCTGGGACGTCTGCTCTCTCCGGCTGTTCGTGTGTGTGTGTGTGTGTGTGTGTGTGTGTGTGTGTGTGTGTGTGTGTGTGTGTGTGTGTGTGTGTGTGTGTGTGTGCGCGCGCGCGCGCGCGCGCATGCATGCGTTCGTGTTCTTACCTTACCGGCACCTAATTGTTGTTACCTAATTGTATCTTTACAGGAATGAGTCAAGCTCGTACTGTCCCATGTATTAAACCATTTTTATCATACATATCCTTAAATTTGTGAATAGTGTTGGCACACACTACTGTACTTCATTCAGCAGTACATTCCACTGATCAACTGCCCTATTTGGGAAACTAAATTTCCTTATGTCTTTATTGCCTGTCTTTTTATGTAGATTTTTGCAGTGTTCTCTTGCTGATCCTTCCCCATAGGTTTACATTCATTTATGTCTATTTGCTAATTCTCTTTCCTTGAGATGCATTTATATAGCATAATCATGTCTCCTCTTTTCCTTCTCTCCTGTAGTGCTGGTAAACTCAATTTTTCTAGTCTTTCTTCATAGCTTAGATCCCTTAGGCTTGGTATCCATCTTGTTGCTGCCCTTTGTACTTTTTCAATCGTATCTATGTGTTTTTTGAGATGAGGATTAGGAGTAGACTGTATCACAAGTCAAGCAGGGCAGTACTCCCAAAGTGGATGGAAAGCTGATGACAGGGAGTACTGGAGCTCCCGTTTCATCAACCCTCAGGACTAGTTCCCCTTGCTGAAGTTTTTCAGTCTCAGTTACACAGAGAATAGGCCAGCATGCTCTCCAACACAAATTTCTCTAACTATCTACACCAAACAACATGCACAGTACACACTACACTTCCTTTTCCAAAATTTAAAAAAATATCATGGCATCTCATCACCCAGCCTCGGAGTCCCAAGGGGGGGGAGGACCATAAATGCCCCCACCTTCCGCCCTCTCCTGGTGACGACTCGAGGTACCTGGAACCACTGTCTGACTCTCTTCTTCTTCATTTCTGCAACATTCGCGGCCTTTCCTCTAACTTTTCGCTCTGTTGAGCACCACCTCTCCTCCTCTAAACCTCACCTTCTCTTTCTAACTGAGACTCGGCTGTCTGAGGCAACTGACAGCAAACCCTTTTCTGTATCATCCTATTTCTCTACACTCATTTCAAAGCCAAAGGTGGCTGTTGTGTATATATACGCAACGACTTATCTTGCTCTCGTGTTGCTGAACTCGATTCCTCTGAATTCTCTACCCTCTGGCTTCGGCTTTCCTGTCATTCTCTGACTAAATATATCTGTGCTGTTTACTTATCCCCTAATTCTACTGACTATCAAAAATTCTTCAACTATCTTACTTCTACGATGGAACACATTCCATCCATTTCTCCTTTCTCTGAAATCTCCATTCTAGGAGATTTCAATGTTCACCACCACCTTTGGCTCTCCTCTCCTTTCACTGATCCACCTGGTGAACAAGCCTACATCTTTTCTATCCTTAATGACCTAAAGCAGCTTGTACAGCACCCTACCCGTATCCCAGACCGCCTTGGAGAGAGCTCCAACATACTTGACCTCTTCCTTACAACTAATCCTTCTGCTTACACTGTTAATCTTTTCTCTCCGTTGGGCTCCTCCGATCACACCCTGATCACCTTAACCAGTCTTATCACTCCGGTACGGCCTGTAGACCCTCTAGGGAAACGTCGCCTGTGGCATTTTGGAGCTGGGGATTGGGAGGCCCTCAGGCAGTACTTCTTTGATTTTCCCTGGAATGATTATTGCTTCCATGGCCAGGAGCCATCCGAGTGTGCCTTGCGCATTACAGAAGTTATTCTCTTGGGCATGGAAGCATACAGTACTCTTGTGTCCAACACAGTAATATTGCCATGCATGGGTCCCGTGTTGGACCAAAAACGTTTTGGGCAAAGAACAGAGCTTATGGGGAAAAATGAATTATGTCAGCAACCCTAGGAAAAGTCACCCTATATACTTACCATATACCTATACATATATTAGTACTGCTGTAATTATAATGAATGGTACTGTACTATGAATGATAACTAACCTTTTAGGATAGTGTTGGTGGGCTTGTTGGGAATGGAAGGTGGTATCCGAGGCTGTAGGTACTCCTACTGAGTCCCCGGAGGATGGCTGATGGCGTCACTAGCGGGTAATGGCTGCTGCTCCTCCTCAACCTCCCTCATAAATCCTTCGAAATTCCTCTCCCCATTCTTCTGACTCTCGATGAATTCTAGCTTCGTGGCCTGAGGGAGGTGCCACCACTTCTTGGGGTTCTCAGAAGGCTTCCTAGGCATCATGAGCTGAGTAAAATGCAGTAGCAAGGGCAGAAAATGCAGCAAGAAAAAAGCACCATCCAATGCGAATTATGCGACTGAGTGGCGCTGTGGCGGGAGAAATTTAAACAAAACATCACGTGGGAGCAGAAGCGTTTTTCATTGGGCGACATCACGATCACGTCACGATAGTGGGCGAGGGAGACAACTTGATTGGAAGTTTTGATTGGTTCTCAGCGTCACGGGAACGTCCAGTATGACCGTGTTGGACCAGAGGTGATCGTGCTAGAGGCGAACTGCGGATTTCACCCACTTCTTGGAGCTCCGTCCGTGTTATGCTTACACACCTGTTTTACAGTACAGTACTTAAATCGCATTAAATTGTACTAATATTTTGCTCTCCGTGCTGGACGCGTATCGTGCTGGACAAACGCATATTGGACGCGAGGGTACTGTACATTCCTTTCTCATATCCTTTGACTAACGGAAGAAAACCTTGGTTTAATCATGCTTGTTCTAATGCTGTCCACAACAAGGAGAGGGCTTACAAAAGGTACCGGAGCCAACCCACCCCTGAATCACGTCATCTTTACGTTTCTGCCCGGAATCATGCTAAGTCTGTTCTTTGCTCTGCTAAATATAATTTCATCCGTACTAAATGCTATCAACTCTCCAACTCGAATTCTTCCCGCTCCTTCTGGCACCTTGCCAAAAACCTTTCTAACAACTTTACCTCATCATCCTTCCCTCCTCTTTTCTACTCTGATGGTTCTGTAGCTATTTCTTCTACTGATAAGGCGGATCTCTTCACACAGACTTTCTGCTCCAATTTCACCTTAGACGATTCCGGTGCTGTTCCTCCATCACTTCCCGCCTCTGACTTCCGCATGGCTGACATTAAAATGTCTTCAGCTGATGTATTTTCTGCCATCACTGGCCTCAATACTAACAAGGCATATGGGCCTGATGGACTCCCTCTTTTTGTTCTCATGGGCCTGATGGACTCCCTCTTTTTGTTCTCATGGGCCTGATGGACTCCCTCTTTTTGTTCTCATGGGCCTGATGGACTCCCTCTTTTTGTTCTCAAGAACTGTGCTTCTGTGCTTATACCCTGCCTAGGCAAACTCTTTCTTCAGCTGATGTATTTTCTGCCATCACTGGCCTCAATACTAACAAGGCATATGGGCCTGATGGAGTCCCTCCTGTTGTTCTCAAGAACTGTACTTCTGTGCTTACACCCTGCCTAGGCAAACTCTTTCGCCTTTGTCTGTCAACTTGTACCTTTCCTTCTTGCTGGAAGTTTGCTCTCATTCAGCCAGTCCCAAAGAAGGGTGACCACTCCCAACCTTCCAACTATCGTCCAATTGCTTTAACGTCCTGTATTTCAAAAGTTTTCGAGTCAATTCTCAATAGAAAAATTTTAAGGCATCTATTCTATCACAACCTTCTTTCTGATTGTCAGTATGGGTTCCATCAGGGACGCTCCACCGGCGATCTTCTCACCTATCTTTCAGACTCCTGGTCCTCCTCCTTTTGGGACTTTGGCGAAAGCTTTGCCATTGCACTTGACATCTCAAAGGCTTTCGATCGAGTTTGGCATAAATCTTTAATTTCCAAACTGCCCTCTTACGGTTTCTATCCTTCTATCTGTGCCTTCATCTACAGCTTCCTTTCTGGTCATTAAATAGTTGCTGTTGTAGACGGCTATCGTTCTTCTCCTAGATCTATCAACAGTGGTGTTCCTCAGGGCTCTCTCCTATCACCAACTCTCTTCCTTTTATTCATCAATGACCTTCTAAGCTGTACATCTAACCCTATCCACTCATACGCTGATGACTCCACCCTTCACCTTTCCATTCGGTTCCCGCAATGCCCATCTCAGCAATTACTTCAACAAACAAGGGATGAGGCTATGGCACACCTAATGTCTGACTTGGCTCGTATCTCTGACTGGGGTAAAAATAATCTTGTTGTTTTTAATGCACCTAAGACTCAGTTCTTACACCTATCAACCCCTCAAAATCTTCCACAGGTATACACACTAATGTTTAATAATATTCAGCTTAATCCTGCATCATCCTTGAACATGCTTGGGGTTTCATTTACTCGGGACTTATCTTGGAAAGATCATATTACATCTCTTGTAAAATCTGCTTCCAAGAGACTGCGAGTGCTAAGCCGACTCCGTTCTTTCTTTACCCCTGCACAATTGTTGACTCTATACAGGGATTTTATCCGCCCCTGTGTGGAGTACAACTCTCATGTGTGGGAAGGCTCCCCACATACAGCTCTTCTCAATAAGGTGGAGTCAAAGGCTTTTCGTCTCATTAACTCTCCTCCTCTTACTGACCCCCTTCAACCTCTGTCTCTTCGCCACACTGTTGCATCTTTATCTCTTTTCTATTGCTACTTTAATGGTCACTGCTACTCTGAACTGTCTGCATGCATTCCTCCACCTCTACGATGGGCACATAGCATCCGTCTAGCAGCAAACTCTCATCCCTTTTCTGTCCAACTCTCTAATGCCAGAGTTAACCATTACTCCCAGTCCTTCATTTATGCAACAGGTCAACTCTGGAACTGTCTCCCTCTGTCTGTATTTCCTGCTGCCTATGATCTCCAGTCTTTCAAACGCAGTGTGTCCAGGCATCTCGAAATGAATGGATCTTGAATTTTGTTTTTCTCTTGGAGGGAACTCTTATAGCGGGCTCATGGCCTTTGGTTCCTTCTTCCTTGAAAAAAAAAAAAAAAAAAAAAACTACTGATGCATATTCCTGGGTTAGTCTAATGAATGATGTTAGTATCTTTCTCAACATGTCTTCAATTATATATGTGAATGCTATTTTCATATTAGCAAGCAATGTATATATGTTATGTGCCTTCTCACTGATGTGGTCATCTGGAGATAGTCTGTTATTGATAATTACTCCTAGGTCCTTCTCCCTTCCTGATATGTGGAGGGTTGATCATCCTAACTTATAATCTCAATCTGGTATTGTCTCACTTTTACCAAATTTACTTACATGACACTTGTCCACACTGAATTCCATTTGCCATTTATTGCTCCATTCATCCAGCTTGTTTAATTCCTCTTGCAGCTCTTTGCTAGAACCTGTGTTAGCAATTTTCCTCTGAATTTTTGCATCATCCGCAAACATATTTAGATAGCTTCCATTTCCAAAGTTACTGTCTATGTCATTTAAATACACTCAAAACATAATTGGTGCCAGCACTGAGCCCTGTGACACTCCACTGGTCACTTCCCTCCATGATGAGTAATTTCCCCTTAAAATTGTTCTCATTTCCTTTTTTCAGATAAAATCCTGCATCCAACAGTACAGACTGCCTTGGATACCTCCCAAATGGTACGGCTTCCATAAAAAATTTTTGTGCAGTACTCTGTCAAATGCTTTCTTAAAATCTAAATAGATACTGTCCACCCATCCTTCTCTTTTCTGTAATGTTTCCGTAACTATCATAATAGCATAATAGATTAGTAACAAACGATTTTCCCCTTCTAAAACTGAACTGCCTCTCTGTTATTATACTGTGGTCTTCTAGATGTTTTACCCAAACTTTCCTTATCAGCTTTTTCTAGTATCTTACTTACAACACTAGTCAGTGATACTGGTAGGTAGCTAAGTGGATTTTGTCTATTCCTTTTCTTGAATAGGGGAACAATGTTTGCTTTCTTCCAGATATCATGTAGTTTACCCTGACCTAAAGATTCCTTGAATATTAAATACAATGGTCTGCTTTACTTTTCTGCACATTCATGTAGCACCCAACCTGAAATTCCATCACGACCATTTGCTTTTCCTTTGTCTGCTTTACATAACTCTTCCTGTACTTCTTTTTCTGATACAGAGATAGGCCGGTTATCCGGGCTATATGGTGTTAAGGGGTGCCCGATTAGTCCGAAAGCACGATTAATCCGGGAGAAACACAAGTACTGTACTGTTAGACTGATTTATTTACCGGTAAATGTACACTTTAAGTACCAGAAAGACCTTTCCAGTTCAATGTATATTCCTCCAGTTTGTTTCAGTATTTTTCAGACTATATTCAGTTCGGTAAATCACGTTTTCTTACTGAAAGATTTCCTCCCTGTTAGTATACTCTCGTTCTAAAGCTGTACCTACGATTGTGTCCAGCACAATGGACGAAACTCATCGTACTCAAATGTGGACTTCGTTTCCCAACTTCCCAACTGAAGATTAGGTTAGGTTACATTATTAGGTGCAGTTAAGCTAGGTTAGGCCAGGTTTAAACACTTAGATTAGAACAGTGTCTTCTGCCATTACGTTAACGAATCAAAGAGTCGTCACACCAGGACAGCTAAAAACAGCGGGGAAAGATTTAACAAGAAATGTTTATTTACCAACCAAGAAATAATCAGAAAAATATAACAGACTATCAGGATGAACTGATTTGGTAAGGTGCTTTTACTGCTTACAGCAAAGCGTATGTTTACCCCCCCTCAAGTCCTCAATGTTCGTGAGTTCAGAAATTTGTGTGCTCCCGTGGCAGACCTTGAAACCATTTTTTCAAAGTTATAAAGTCAGTTTCTTTTTCTTACAGATTTGAAAAGACTCGTCTGGTAAACCTGGCTTCTTCCCCTCCTCCCTAAACCCATCTTGTGATTTGCTAAGATTCGTGAAAGAAAATTAGGGGGCATGTTACATTAGAATTTAAACATAAAGTTAGGGTGCATGTTACTTTAGCATTTAAACATATTGGCGAAAACATCTGGGATGAAAAGACCGCCGAGCTGTTTGGGATGGTAGAGTAGAGTCGTGTAAACATACCAGTGACCTTGGTTCCCTTCCCATAATTGTTCGCAGTTTTTATGGCTCTCCCTAACTTAATGTTACTGACACCGGTACAGTAAAGCATTGTTCAAGGCTGGCAGCCATAAGGGGTTAATGGAATACATTATTGTTTGTATCAATACTCTCTCTTCCACACATACACGAACGAACAAAAGAATGTGCAATAAATGTACACTTAACTGTAAGGAGCAGAAATAACTGTATGCTCTGTCGGTCCGAAATGTGTTGGGAAGCAACATCGAACAAAGAATGTGGAACTGAATGCCACCTTACGAGAACACTTGAGATGAAAGTATTTTTTCTTATTAGTAAACATAATTGTTCCATTTCGTCCCCTATAATTGTGAAACTCATAAATTTTCGTCCAAGCATACACCCTAATAACCTTACCAATTCAATTCATATTCTCTAGTTTGTTTTCTTATTATCATAGCGTTCCTTAAGCCTTACCTACGATTGTTTCCGGCATAATGGAAGAAACTTACTCATAATTAGGGTGCATTTTACATTAGCATTTAAACATATCAGCGAAAACATCTGAGATGAAGTGGCAGGCCGCCTGACTGTCTGAGATGGTAGAGGAGGGTCGTGAAAACATACCAGTGACCTTCGTTCCCTTCCCATAATTGTTCGCATTTTTTTATAGCTCTCCCTAACCCAACATCCCTGACACCAGTACAGTAAACCATTGTTCGAGGTTGACAGCTATGATGGGGTTAATGGAATGAATTATTGTTTGTATTAATACTCTCTTTCATACATACAGTACACTTAAGAACGAACAAAAGGGTGAACAGTAAATGTAAGAGGAAGAAATAACAATGCTCTGTCGGTCCGAAATGTGTTGGGAGGTGCGATACCTAACGAAGAATGCAGAACTGAATGCTAACTTACGAGAACACATGAGATGAGTAATTTTTTTTTTTTTTTTTTTCCTGATTAGCAGACATTCTTGTTTCATTTCATTCCCTAAAACTAGGAAACCCATTACTTTTCGTCTAAGCATACAGCCTAAAGACTTCACCAATTCACTTCATATTCCTCCAGTTTGTTTTCTGTGTTTTTCTATTTTGAGGGTAGTAAATTACCTTCTCTTGCTGAAAGATTTTCTCTTTTATCACGTTCTTTAAGCCGTACCTACGATTGCTTCGGGCATAAAGGAAGAAACTCATCGTACACAAAAGTGGATTTAGTTTCCCAATTTCCCAACTGGAGCCCAGGTTAGGTCAGGTTAGGTTAAATTAGGTTAAATTATTAAGTAGTTAAGCAAGGTTAGGCTACGTCAGGAGTATCAGCTGCCTCACCAAACTCCAACCTACCACCCTTGTGATCGAGTTGTGAGCAGGTGGTGTGGGTGGGGGCAGGGTGAGCAAGACCCTCTCTGGTTTATCCATGCCTCTCTCCCTAGCAACTAGATGCTTCCTGTTTAAACCGGAGCATTCGTATGGATAATTCTATGAATTACTGTACCACTGAACCATTGGGTCACGGCCCGGATATACCGAAAGCTGGATAATCCGAGCCTGGATAATCGAGCTTCCACTGTATTTGTATATCTGGTAATACATGTGGGCATGCATGGTCCATATCATCTCTCTAAAAATTTCCTTCTTTTGTAAAAACTGATTGGAAGTTTTTATTTAGTGTTTCACAAATATCTTTCTCTCATGTATAGATGATCCCCTCATCCGTAATAGACTGTATTTTATCTTTAACTCTGGTTTTGCTTCAGATGTGGCTGTAAAAAAGCTTAGGTTGATCACTACTTTTATTTATGATGTCCTCCTCAAACTGTCTCTGAGCCTCCCTCCTTATCTTTGTACAGTAAGTCCTCATATTTGGATGCATTACTTCGATGCCTCGTTTTTCGCACAAGAAAAAAGTTTCCAAGTTGTCTCACAATTCGCAAATTGCCCCACAATTTGATGCTCCCAGCTGGCAGCCAACGACGCATACCGATGCTCATTTGTTGGTGGACATCTTGCAACCACCCTGTCCACCATAACCGACATGGCAACCACCTTTGATCCATGCACCAGGACTATGCTTGAGACTACCAACATCCTATCGACCCTGAGTGATCTGAAGTCTAAAGTGATGGCTATCTACAACAGAAGCATAAAGGAGCAGAGACAAGCCCGGATCACACGATATTTTCACGAGAGACAGAATGTGGCTGCTATTCTGCAAGACTTGGATGTGCCAGCAGGAGTGGATGAAGGAGGAGAAGTGGACAGAGAGGAAGTGGAGGTGCTGGAGCCTGAGTTCAACTTCGAGGGCTTTGGCACAGGTGATGGGGCTTCCCCAGAGAGGCCCATGTCACCTAGTAACTAGCCCAATTACCTTTAACCCCTTAAACGCGGATCGTCTCATTTGCGACGGTCAGCCCAAAGGACATAACGGCGGATCGTCACGTTTGCGATTTGAGTAAATTTTGAATAACCGCGGGCAAGCAGGCTCCAGCTGGTATTGTCTATCAGTACCGCCACCCTTGAGCTACTTTTAGCACACTTGACCTTTGTACTACTGACCTCGGTTGTTGCCAAGTTTCATTTTTTTACCCACCCACGCACCGATGCGCGGCCCTCCCTCATCGTGCGGTATGGCAGCGCGCGGACGGCTCATACGTGTCAATCTGCGCCTTACTCTCGCAAGCACTTATGCTATTTGAAAACGCTTGTTTCCCCAGTTGTCACACTAGCATTTTTTCGCGCGGTTTGCCCCTGTTTAGCGTCAGTCCACGCGAATCTTCCAAGGTGACACCATGTCGAATTCAAGCTCTTCCGAGTCTGTGCCTTCCAGCCCTCCAAAAAAGGGTTTTGTGACCTCCACCCCGTACAAAACCTTACCAGGAACTGCTAAGGGACTGAGTGACTCGGCAATAGCTAGTGAATTATTGAAAGCGTCCATGGATTATGGAAGTGACGTCGGTGTTTGGTCTAGCCTGGCAGAGTCGGACACGCAATCGAGTGCTGAGTCTGAGGTGCCAGAAGTGACTGTTTCTGTGCCAAGCACCTCAACAGGCAAGGCTCCTGTGAAAAGGGGCCTAGAATATGGAAAGGGGGCCAAGAGGAAAAGGAGTGGTGACCCCGCTTCACAGCCATTGTCCCCTACGCCACGTCATGCCACCGCCAGCCTGCCACGCACTCCCAGCCCCATTCTCTCGTCCTCCTCTTCAGCTGCCCTTTCTCCTGAGTCTTCAGAGTCGCCTTCACCACCTCGGAAGAGAAGTAGACAGTCGACTTTATGGAGTAGAGGTTTCCGTAGGCCCAGTGTTCGTGGTAGTAGGGCAAGAACTTTGTCCCCTAGTGTAAGGCTAGCTCATAAGGTTACTCGCACTAGGCAACTCGCCAGTCACGCCACTGCGAGTGACCTTGAACCCTCTGTTAATCTCCCCACCACCACCACCACTACACCAACACGACCTAGGACAGCCTCTGCCTCACGCACTGTCTCACCGCCTGCCTCACCCACTCCCACACGACCTGCCTCACCCCCCGCCGCCCCCAGCACCTTCCAGCCTAAGCAGGGCACTCTTGATGCCTTCGTGTGGTCAGAGGGCTCAGATTTTGTGCCGGAAGATCTGCCCTTTGATGACAGTGGGTGTGGAGTTCAGGCTGACTTCCCTGTCCAAGAGGATGGTGAATGCTTGGACTACCTGTTGGCCTTCCTTGACAACGAGGTAATGGAGCAGATTTGTACCGAGACGAACAGGTACGAGGGGCAATCTGCTCCAGTTCGTGAAGGAGAAGGTGAGCCGGCAATGCCATCCACGTCGCGGATGGCAGCATGGGTGCCTCTAACGATCAGGGAACTCTTTGTATTTATTGGGTTGATGTTATTGATGCCCCACAATTGGAAACATAAGCTGGAGGAATACTGGAGTTCAGACGATCTTTGCCCCACACCAATCTTCAATAAATACATGAGCCGCGATCGTTTTAGGCAGCTCATGACTTACCTTCACTTCGCGAACAATGATGAGCCTTCCTGAACTGACCCATTATGGAAAGTGAGGGGACTCCTGAATTTGATCAAGGATAAGTTTACGAGGTTCCTGCGCCCTTTCAAGAAAGTGGTGATTGACGAGTCCTTGGTTTTGTTCAGGGGCCGTCTTCGGTTTGTGCAGTATATTCCAAGCAAACGGCACCGCTTTGGAATCAAGTTTTTCGTGCTGTGCGACTGCAAGACGGGGTTCATCTTAGACTTCGTGATTTACACCGCCAGCAATGTCGATTTGGACAAGACTGACCCCCTTGGATTCTCTGGTTCTGTGGTGAAAGTGCTATTGGAAAAGTACTTTGGCGAGAATCATGTCCCATATACGGACAATTACTATACAGCTCCTAAACTCGCCAAGTACCTTTCTGAACACGGCGTCGGATCCTGTGGCACTGTCAGGAGCAATAGGGCACACTACCCTGCCTTCCCCGAGGCTGAAAAATCAAAGCGGGGAGACGTGCACCTGAAGAAAACTGACAAGATGCTTGCGATCAGGTGGCACGATAAGAGAGTCGTGAATGTGCTCACCACAGTACACAAGGGAGAAATGCTGGCCACAGGGAAGGTCGACAGAAGGACTGGCGAGCCTGTGATGAAGCCTGATGCTGTCATTGACTACAACGTCAATATGCGGCTGGTGGACAAGTCTGACATGATGATTGGAGAGATAGACTGCCTGAGGAGGAATCGTCGCTGGTACAGGAAGGTGTTCTTGCACTTGATTGATATGTGCATGCTGAACGCCTTCATCCTGTATAAGATCAAGAACAGGAAGCCAGCAAACTACTCTCTCCGACGATTTTCTAAGACTTGTGTCTACCAGCTGCTTCAGCGTTATGGGCAGGTACTGGCATCAGGTCCCAAGCGCCACCCACAGACACCTCCAGACCGCCTACAGTGTCAGGCCTACCTTCAGCGACACTGCCTGGAGCCACTGCCTGCCACTGCCAAGAGGGGAAAAGCACTGAGGAGGTGTCATGTGTGCAGCCACACTACCAGGCAGGACAGAACATTTAGGCGCACCTCCTTGCAGTGCAAAGAGTGCAAAATTCCCCTCTGTGCTTACCCGTGTTTCTTTGACTACCACAGCCTGACTAGATAATGAAAATAAGGGTAAGATTCTTGGAAATAATACTGAGAGTGACAGTGATACTAGTGTTTAGTTTTCTTTTACGTAATGACAGTGACAGTCTGATGAGTGTAAATTAGTGTATGTACTTGTAAAAGCACTGACAGTGACAGTGTTTTTTTGTGTAAATAATTGTATAGTAATAATATAAGTATTGCGAGTGACAGTCACTCCAGTGTAAGAAGTTGAAAGCATATGTTCCTATTCTATGTTCTGACAGTGACAGTTTGTTGTGTAGAAAATATTATTTTTATAACAATGGACAGTGACACTGATGAATAAGGCAAAAAACGGACAGCTAGAGTGAAAGTGAGCGATAGAAATGAAGTGCGAGTGGCCGACCGGAGCGAGAATAAAGTGCCTGCCGTAAGGCTGAATAAACTCGCGCCGCGGTGGTCTTCCTCATTCCCGATTCACAATACTGGCAGTGACAGTGATTTTCATGGCCGTAATAGTGACAAGCGAACCTTTGCGAAGTACTATGAAGGAAAATAATGTAGTATACGTGTTTTTAGCCGTGAAAAGGGAAATGTGTGTTCAGTGACGGGAAGATCACCGCCGCGCTGCATGTCGGCCGTGCGCTCCGTTCATTATAGCCTTATTTTCAGTGCTTATTGTACAAATACGGATTCCAAACAACCTGTATGTTGTTGTATAAAGTGTACTGTGACAGATTGAGGCTGTGGTAGAAAGAAAACCGGGTTTCTGGAGGTGTGAAAGTGAAGACTTTGTTACCCAACTTTGCAAGTCTTCACAAGTCCTTTGGTAGTCCACGAAGGCTCAACATGTGTCTAAGGAGAAAGCTGAATGTAAGTACTATATGCCATAAAAATTTTAATGTTCTAGGGTTAATCTCTGATTTTTGGCAAATATTTTCCCACAGGTATTCAGACCCCGCTACAACCCCGCCACAGCGGAGGGATCGGCCGTACACAGCCGCGTTTAAGGGGTTAACACACCTTCACCTGCTACTCAAGCCAGTCTTCACTTTAATTCTGGTAAAGATTTTTGGTGTTGCAGCTCTTTATAACAGCTTTAATGTCTTTCAGGTACATGTTTATTGTGTTCTGTTGCTTTAGCACTAGTAAACACTCAACATTAAATTTTGGGTAGGGCCTGTTTGGTGTTATAGTACTTTCTGACAGGGAAGGTACATGTCCCACCGGAATGCTCCTCTATTTTTCCCATTGATTCTTAACTTCACATTTCGACGTTTCGCGTTCCGCGAGGTTTTGGTGGAACATCCGCAGCACAAAAAATGAGGATTTACTGTATAATCATTTCTTGCCTGTTTATAGTTGTTATATGCCCTCTCACTACTGTCTCTTCTGTATCTATTTCAAGGCAAGTCTATTTTTTCTTTGAATTTTTTACATTCTGTACTAACCATTTCTTTATTTTCATTTCTGTTGCTTTGTGCAGTGGGATGTAATTTTGGACTCCTGTTTCATAAAGATCACAGAATTTTCTATATATAATATTTAAATCTTGTCCTCTATGTTCTTTTTCCCAATCTGTTTTTAAAAAGTACTTCTTCAGGTCATGATAGTCGCCCTTTTTGTAATTTAGACTCTTTTTGTAACTCTCATTACTGGTAACACCATACACAGTCCTAAAGTTACAGTTTAATACGGCATGGTTGCTTTTACCGAATGGGGAGAGGGGGGGGGGTGATACTTTACACTGTCAATTTCATTTTCTTGCCTGGTAAATATAAGATCTAGAATTGATGGATCACCAAATCCTCTTTTTCTGGTGTTTTCCTTTACATGCTGTGTTAGAAAAATCTCCTGCACAAGATCTAGAGTTTTTGATCCCAACAGCTTTCATGGCTTTTTACATCTAAAGTACTCCCAATTTATATTTGAACTGAAGTCTCCAATCTCCTGCACAAGATCTAGAGTTTTTGATCCCAACAGCTTTCATGGCTTTTTACATCTAAAGTACTCCCAATTTATATTTGAACTGAAGTCTCCAGTTCATATAATTCTTTCAAAATTCTCTTCCATTCTATATAATAATGTTCTTAAACACTGAACTGTATGTTCTGCAAGGTGTTCTTATTTGCCTCTTTCCCAAGTGTTTGTCTTGGGTGGCATGTATAAATTTGTCACAATTATTTTCCCTTCAGCTGCGTTAATTTCCAATGCAATAAGTTCTACTTGCGAGCGTACATCTAGTTACATCTCCCTGACTTGTAGATTTTTCTTTACTAAGATTATAATTCCTCTTCCCTGTCTTAAATTTCTGTCTCTTCTCTATATATTGTATTCCTCTAAGTTTAGGGTATCGTTTGATATCCTCGGTGTTAATTTTGTTTAAATCAGGCAAATAATGTGTGGTTCCTTTTCTCTGATGTAGTCTTTTATCTCTAATAATTTAGACACCATTCCATCCACATTTGAGTACATCAACATAACCATCTTGTTTACATACTTGCCATAACTTGTGTCTCCTACCTTCCTCCTTTTTGTTCCCTGTTGGTTATGTACCTTTTTCGTACCTGAAATCCAATTTCTTTGTAAAAAAAAAAATGTACTCTTCTATTCCTCTGATCTTTCCCCACTCTTTGTTTTTGCCTCCTCCCTTTCTCTTTTAGTATTCCCAATTCCTCTTGAGTTAGGCATCTTTTTATCCATACTTTTTTAAATTCCTCTTTTTCCATGAGTTTGTTTGCATTTTTTAGTATTGCCTCCACAGTGTTCACACTCCGGAAGGTTACTTTCAGAAGCCTTGACTTATTTCTCTCATATTTACCTAACCTTTTGTATTCTTCTATGTCTTTATTACAGATTTCCTCTGATACTTCCTTCAATATGCTCATTATATTTACCATCTCCTTTTTGTCTCAAAATTTTGTTTTTTATTTCTTCCTCCTCTATACCAGTGATTACTAGAGATTTATTGATATCTGCTGAATCTTTGACCAATTTTGGGTTGTTCTGGATTATTTTTTCACTTCCCATCTAATGCTTTTTTCTTCTACTCTTGTTTCTAAGTCTTTCCTTACCTCCACCATCTCAGCATACATAGTCCCTACACCATCTTAATAACTTTGCATCACTTCATTCACCTGGGTTATCTTCTCTTCAATATCGTTGTTTTGGACTATCAGACTACTTGCTTGCCTAATTGCCTCTGTATCATTTCTGAACTCCTCCATAATACTCTCATGGTTAACAACTGTACTTGCCAATTCACCAATCTTCCTTTCAAGTGAGCCCACCTCTACTGACAGCTCATCTGCTGTTGTGTCTTTCTTTTTTAATTCCTTAACTAATTTTTCATTTTCCTCCTTCTGCATATGTAATTGCTTCTTAATGTCATCCATTTCACTCTGAAATGTCTGTTTCAATCTGTTTACCCTTTCTAATAACTTCTACTAACTTGTTCTATGTCTTCATTTCAACCAATTCCTGGTAGAAATCATCATGTTTTCTACCCTTTTCCCTCTTTCCAGCTCCTTCCACATTTGCTTCACTTAATTTGATGGTTCTCTTGTGTTAATATTGAGAAAAAGAACAAAAAATTTTTACTTATAATTATGCATCTTACTCACCTGTGGTACCATTGTAGATAGACATCTTTTTCTGTAACTATGATGGGGAACGAATGTTTCCATGATAACTTTAATGAAATCCTGTATGTGGCCCAATGTGGAGTCTGCATCTTAAGAGAAAAAGGAGGTCCAAGGAACATCCACGAAAAAATTTTGGAGACCCTATCAGACTGCCCTGTCGTAGTGCCATTTAGTCACCACAACAGGTTCAGAGCAGTAGGGTGTGGTAGGTGTTGAACTGGTGGCTTGTATCAGACAATGATCCGAGGGTCCGAGGGGGGACTGCACTTCAACATTATAATTATCTAAATAGGTTGTCAGAAACAAGTCCAACAGGTGGGGATTTTGACTGAGGTTGTCTGGTACATGGGTAGGTTGACTGACTAATTGGGTGAGATTAAATGAGTCTGTAAACAGCTCACATTCAAAACCAGAGTCATCAGTTCTGGATGAATAAGACAGCCATTCAACATTATGGACTGGAGTGTATTGGTGTTGTGATGAGGAGAGGTAGATTGAGGTGGTTTGGACATGTGGAGAGGATGGGGGATGATAGTTGGATGAGGAAGGTGAGAAGTGTTAATATTGGGGGTGGGGTTATGAGGGGTAGACCGAGAAAGACATGGGATGAGGTCATTAAGTGTGACCTTAGGGTTATGGGACTGAACAGGGAGGCTGCAATGGATCGTGCAGCGTGGAGAGCTGCCATTAGGTGACCAAGGCCGACACATGCAAGCATGTTGGAGCCTTTAAAAATGAAAAAGAAAACGAAACGAAAACGAAAATCACCCAGGATAGTAATTTCTGATGCAGTATTAATGTTGAAGACACAGTTGTGAAGACAGAGAGTCAAATAAACTCAGCTCTGGAGGAGCATTAGGGGAACAATAAACACATCAGAAGTACTTAATTTTACCAAAAGAATTTAATCTGTATATGGAATAGTCAAAATAAGGACATTTAAATTTAGTTATCTCCTCCAGGGCAATTTCTGATTTAACAAGGCAACATACGCCTCCTTTGGGTCTGAAATTTTGAATGAAGATATAACCAGGAAAATTAAATTAAGCTAAATCAGAGGTGGAGCTTACCTGAGTCTGTCAAAAACAGCAGATCTGGGGATTCAGACTGGAGAAAATTGTGAAAAGAGTTGATGTTGGAATGAAGTCCCATGATATTGCAGAAGAAAATTTTACTGCACTGATGAGCAGTTTTGGGGCACTGCAACTCTGAAGGTGGCACAGTTGCTTAATGACGACCGGGAGGGCCCTGTGCAGACGACGCATCCCTGCCAGTAGCAGTCATCCGAGAAACCACCTCACTATTTCACAGTATAGCAGCAGCCGTGGTTCTTCTTATGGGGGGGGGGGGAGCAGGGATGTGTTGTGGAATGTGTAGGATATCTAATGACATGATCAGTGTTTTATGGAGAGATGATACCTGGTTTAAGGCAACGTGATATACTGTATAATTTTTGGCCACTCGGATCATACGCGATTCACGCACTGTGATCATGCATACTATGCGAGCGTAATGTATATGTATATACAGTAAAACCTCGATTTAACGGCACCCTAGGGGGCCCTCAGCGTGTCGAAAAAAACGAAATTCCATTAGATTGGGGCTTACACCTATCGCCTATCGATACCCCCAGAACTCATGCTAACACATTTTAACACATTTTTAAGCATATAAACATGTGCCAAGTTAGAGAAGAACTAGGGGGATTTCAGAAGGGAAAAGGGTGTGTAGATCAGATGTTTGTTCTAAGATGTTTAGTGGAGAAGTATCTAGAAAAGGGAAAGAAAGTGTATGCTGCCTTCATGGACTTGGAGAAAGTTTATGACAGAATAGATAGGCAAGGTATGTGGAAGGTATTAAGAATATATGGAGTGGAGGGGAAATTGTTGAGTGCTGTGAAGAGTATGTACGAAGGAGCTAGGGCTACGGTGTGAGTGGATGGTGAGCTGAGTGAGTTCTTTGATCTCAATGTGGGACTTAAACAGGGTTGTGTGATGTCTCCATGGCTGTTTAATATATACATGGATGGGGTTGTAAAAGAGGTGCAAGGTAGGGCAGTGGATGTGGGGGTGGCTCTAATGAATGAGGGTGAGATTTGGAAGATTCCGGTGTTGCTGTTTGCTGATGATACAGTATTGTTGAGTGAAGATGAATGGGAGCTGCAAGGTTTGGTGAATGAATCTGGGACAGTGTGTAGGAGGAGGAAGCTGAAAGTTAATGTAAACAAAAGTAAAGTTATGGTATTTGATAGGAATGAAGTCACAGAATGTACAGTGAGGTTGGATGGTGAAGATATGGAGAATGTGAGTGCATTCAAGTACTTGGGTAGTGTGATGAGTAAGGATGGAACTTTGGAGGATAAAGTGCATGAAAGGGTACAGCAGGGAAGGAAGGTTGTTGGTTCACTGAAAGCAGTGATGAGGAATAGGGAGGTGAGTATGGAAGTTAAGAAGTCACTGCATGATAGTATTGTGATCCCTACCCTGAAGTATGGAAGCGAGGCGTGGACCTTGCAAGAGGGGAACAAGTCAAGAGTGAGAGCAGTGGAAATGAACTACTTGAGAGGAGCATGTGGAGTGACATGGAGGGACAGGTTGATGAATGAAGAAGTGAAGGAATGTTGTGAGATGGATGTGGATGTGGTTGAGAAGATTAGGAGAAATACACCGAGGTGGTTTGGACATGTAGAGAGAATGGAGAATGAAAGACTGACTAAGACGGTGTATGTAGGTGTGGTGGAGGGAGGGAGAGGGAGGAGTAAACCGAGGATGAGGTGGAGGGATGGAGTTGAGAGGTATATGAGGGAGGGGGAGGTGAGTTGGGGGGAGGGTAGTCAAATGGTGCGTGACAAAGCGACTTTGTTTTGTTTGCGGCCACCCTTTGTGGGATTAGGGCGTCGGGCTATAGATAGATAGATAGATAAATAGAACATGTGCAGACATACAAAATCAATAAAAAAAATTTATATTTAGAACAAAAGTAAGCATGTAGGTGTGGTGTCGTACTGTAGTAAAGTACTGTACAGTAATCCAGGTAAGTACAGTACAGTAATCCATGTGAGTTAATGGGGTATCACATGGTACCTCGTATCAGGAACGACCGAGGAAGATTTAAGTGGAACAAAACTTGGACGCTATCTCACACGTTCCTCGTATCCTTGGAATGGGACATGCTTCTCACACTGTTGCCAGAGCCCCGTCTCGTGACTGTGGAAAGTGATCGCTGTTGCTGACTCGGTAGAGAATATGGAGAAGCAACTTTCTTTACAAACAGGTACACACGCCGATGAGAAGTATACATCACATCCCATTATCCAGGAGTTGTTGTTGTGATGTTTTCAGGTTGCGACTGGTAGCAGTACGTCTAGCTGCAGTGGAGTCGTCAGTTGTAAACACGTGATTATTCTATCGACATCACAGTTTCCTAGGTATAGGAAACATTAACTCTTTATAAGGGTTTCAAAACAATTGATATTTATTTTAAAATATTAATAAGTATTCTGTGTTAGGCTAAATGTTCAATGCTGTAGTAGGATATATCCTCTGTCGAGTCGCCTGGGTTTTGGTCACACTGTTTTGCCCGTCGTATCCTCGACAGGAATCCATCCAGATGAATTCCAAATGCCCGTGGTATCGTCGGCAATTTTACCATGTTACCGTTCCGATTTACCATCGTATCCTTGGCAAACCTCGTATGAAGCGCCGTGTGATTTTTCACTCTGGGGTCAGGCTAGGCGGGAGGAAGACTGGGTGAGCATAAACATACCCAGTTGGCAGGAAACTGCAAACAGATGATCACGATGCACGTGGCACCCGCCACATTTGAATATCTTTCTAATTTTTACTCATTTTGGGGGAATTTTAAAAATTTCTTTGCATAAATATTCCTCAGGAGATCTGCACCGTTGGTTTGGGGTTGCCATTAGAATGAATGCCGTTAAATCGAGGTTTTAATGTACAGGCATACCCTGGTTTAACGATGTAACTGGTTGGGTAAAACCTCATCGTTAAGTTAGGCATCATATACCAGGGTTTTTATAACATGTAAAGTAATGTGGAGTGTTTACCAGTCTTGGGTTTCCCCTCAAACCAAGCCCGAAACCCACCCAAATGAGCCCAAAAACAAGTTTGACGCCAATCGATATGGCCTAACAGCTGTCGAAGAAGCTAACCCATGTATAACACCTGTAAATAACTCACTAAAACCAACAAATAAAATCTGAAAATCGTTAGATAAAAGTCTGGAAAAAATCAAGCTTAATGAACTGTACCCCAAAATGAAAATGTTCACCCCGCCTATGGCTAAAACACATGTGGAAAGTGATCGCTGTCACTGACTCGGTAGAGAATAAGGAGAAGCAACTTTGTTTATAAACTGGTACACACGCCGATGAGAAGGGTTTCAAAACGATTGATATTTATTCTAAAATATTAATATGTATTCAGTGTCAGGCTAAATGTTCAATGCTGTAGTACGATACATTCTCTGTCGAGTCGCCTGGGTTTTGGTCACACTGTTTTGCCCGTTGTATCCTCGGCAGGAATCCATCCAGATGAATTCCAAATGCCCGTGGTATCGTCGGCAATTTTACCACGTTACCATTCCGATTTACCATCGTATCCTCGGCAAACCTGGTATGAAGTGCCATGTGATAGCCTTCGGCTGCCAGGATCTTGTCTTAGTTTTTTATTATGATCCTCACGTTGGCTTCATTCATGTCGTAGGCCTTGGCAATGTCAACTTTCCTCTCCCCTTTCTTCTTCCTCTCGATGCTTTCTAGCTTGGTGGCCTGAGGGAGGTGCCGACGCTTCTTGGGGTTCTCAGAAGGCTTCCTAGGCATCGTGAGTAGGGTAAAATGCAGTAACAAGGGCAGAAAATGCAGCAAGAAAAAAGCACCTTCCAATGCAATTATGCGACTGAGTGGCGCTGTGGCAGGAGAAATTTAAACAAAACATCACATGACACCAGAAGCGTTTTTAATTGGGCGGCATCACGATCACGTCACGATAGCGGCCGGGGAAGGCTACTTGATCAGAAGTTTTCGTTGCCTATCATCATCATGGGAATGTCCAGTATGACCGTGTTGGACCGGGGGTGATCGTGCTAGAGTGAACTCTGCGGATTTCGCCCACTTCTCGAAGCTCCGTGCGTGTTATGCTAACACACTCGTGTTGCAGTAATTAAATCGTATTAAATAATACTAATTAAATGCTCTCCATGCTGGACCCGAATCGTGCTGGACTAACGCGTGTTGGAAGTGAGGGTACTGTATGTATGTATGTATGTATGTATATATATATATATATATATATATACAGTAATCCCGCATTTTTTGCGGATTTTTTGTCTACGGTTTTGCCCTCTCGCGGATTTTCTTAGCATTAATAAGTTCAACAAAAATATCCTTGAATATACAGAAAAAAAAAAAATTGAAATTCCCGCAGCTTCCAATTGTAGCGCGGTAAACTCACGCCACCCTCTGTCCCTTTCCCGTGGCCCCTCTGCCAGTGTTACCATATCTAGCATAATTTTATTCTTTTAGCATAATTTTGATCAAATTTTCGAGTCTGGAATATTTTTTAGCATATTAGAAGTTTTAGAATCATTCTAGCATAATTTAGAATGGAATGGAATATTTTTAGAATAATTTTATAAAAGCTACAAATCAGAGAGAGAGAGAGAGAGAGAGGGAGAGAGAGAGACGAATAAGGTAAGAAGATGTTTGAATAGTTGGTTACTTTCAGTTTGGGCTTGGTTGGGTTGGATTAGGTTAGGTTAGGTTGGATTAGGTTAGGTTAGGTTAGGTTTTAGGTTAGGTTCGGTTTGGTTCGGTTAGGTTAGGATAAGTTTGAGCTTTGTACTTTACCCATGAAACCTAGGTTTTTCCGATGGATTTTGGTATGATTCATTCGATTTTCAGCTTCATTTCAGTCGGAAATGACCATTTTCTGTGTTTCCCCCCCTCCCTATAACCCCCGATTCCCCAAAGATCACTCAATATTTCACGGGGATGGGGGGGGGGTCATATCTCAAAATCTGGTTATTTCCGACAGAAATGATGCTCAAAATCGAACGAATCACATCAAAATCCATCAGAAAAACTTAAGTTTCGTGGGAAAAAGCAGTATGGGTAGATACCGATATTTATCCTCTTACTGTATGTAGGTTCATTTTAATATTTTCATAGTAAACAATACATAATTAATATGTTGCACGAATATGTATAGAATTTTATCATTTAGCTTCAAGTTAGCATAATTCATTTTTTACTTGGAACAAATATGCTCAATCTAGCATAATTTTTTCATTGCCCTAGCATAATTTCGTTGTTTGGATATGGCAACACTGCTCTCTGCCCCGCATTCTTCAGTCCACGCCTGACTGCCTTAAGTGGCTGTTGTGGTTGTAACCACACTATGATATGAGCCTCTTGCCTCCCACTTGCTTTCCACATGGCCCCAGGACATAAGCCAGCCTCACCAAAGGCTAATAATACAATTAGTAAGAACTCCAAAGTGACAAAACGATCAAGTTATGACCTTAGCAGAGAAAACTGTGTTACTGGACAAGCTAAGAAACGACCGTGCGAGTGTTTGCTATCACCAGTTAATGCATCTTTTTATTTTGTACTGTTTTGTTAATAAATGTGTAGATAATTGTGTATTACAGTACGGTGTTTACGTTTTTCCTTCATAATGGAGTATGTGCTTTCAATCTTGTACGAAGGTATTTCGGGATGAGTATGGAGGTTTCGGGACAATTCGCAGTCACAACAAACACAAAACAATTCGCCTTCATTAATGAAGATAGCTATGGGTGACGCTAGAATATAATTCAAAGGCGACTACAGCGAGGAAGAAACAAGTTAATTATTGACTAAAGGTGCAACTAATAAATAATATCCAGAACCTACGCTACTGATCATAGACTTTGCTGGATCCCCCTGAAATATAGTTATTAAAGTATTGATTAATTAATAATAAGTATATTGATGAAAGTATTGATTAGTATATTTATAGAATGGCGGGGAATCGTCCAGGGTGCGAATCGTTCTGAAGGGGAATCGTCCATGTTTTGACGGGGAATTGTCTGACGGCGAATTGTCTCGCAATCAGTATGGACATGGACTGTGTGATGGGCAGCATGGTGGACACAAGTGCAAGTTTTCAATTGTTAATAGAGGCTCCGCGGTCTTGACTTTTCGCGGGGGTGACACGAACGTAACTACCGCGAAATATGCGGGATTTCTGTACATACATATATATATATATATATATATATATATATATATATATATATATATATATATCTATATATATATATATATATATATATATATATATATATATACACATATATATATACACAGATATATATACACATATATATATACACATATATATATATATATATATATATATATATATCCATCATCTAATCCTACGTTGCCCCATGAGAAGCGTAGGAGCCCGGGGCTAGGAAAGTTGGTCCTGGCATTTAAAAGTGAGAGTGACCAGCCTCACTCATCCCTGAGTGGCATTACGGGAGCAATAAACCCCAACCCCCCACTTGGATATAAACCTTCACCAGCTCAATCAGACTGGAGCACCTTTATTACCCACTAAACCACCAGGAGCCAAAAGTTGGCTATATGGTTATCACCCAGCATAGTAAATGGTTTCCTGGTGTACAGGAAACCATTTGGCTTGTCACTCAGTGTAGAGTCACCCACAGGCAGAAGAAAGAGGAAAGAATGAAGGAAAGAAAGACACAAGAGAGAGTGTAAAGTCACCCGCAGGCAGAAGAATGAGGAAAGAATGAAGGAAAGAAAGACAGAAGGAGATGGATGGAAAGAAGAATGGAGGAGAGGAAAGGGCAAACACCCGAGAGCAGCACTACATCAAGTGAGTGGATGGTGAAGGCCCCCACCTACCACAAATATATATATATATATATCTATAAATATATATATATATATATATATATAAACACATAATCCTCCATTTATGACAAGGTTATGTTCCGCTGGCTCAGTCTTAAGTTGAAAATACATATTGTACAAATACAGTATTGTCAAAAGTCAGAGATACGAGTGCAGTATGCATTACCAAGCCAATCATATGTCCAAACACTCTTGAAGTTAATAATATGCATAAATGCTGCAAACAACTATTACTTGAAATACAGAACACTATTTGAATAACCACAGAACAGCAGTAATAACAAATGAATAAAAAAATTCCTCCATGAACACCTCAGCCGCCTTCACATCGGCCCTATAGTCTGTCTCAGGAAAAACGAGGGTAGAATATCGTCTATTTTACTCCAAAATCACTGTCAAAGGCCGAAGGCATCTGATTTAACGACCTGTGGGAATACAGGCTGGCCAGGGACAAGGCCTGAGGGCAAGAGGCACACACACACGCACACACACACACACAATGAATGAATGGGTATAAGTGACCCGCTATGCTCACAGGTCAATACGAGTACTTTCGAGTACAACCATGATATATAAAAGTGGTGAGGGTAACAATGGTGTGTCCTTGGAGAGGCCAGGTGGCCTGGGTTGGTGAGTCAATTAGGTCAAGTGGTATTATAGCCACGCCCACTAACTCCTGATAAGCTGCTTTTAATATGTTAGCACCTTGGTACTAATTGCAAGGAGTGAAAAACAGCTGCCTGGACATTATATACCTACATACACACAATAAACTGCTGAAAGCAATTGAGGTTAAATCAGTAAAATGTACTCGTACTTGGATTCGAGTGCACAAATGTACTCGTACTTGGACTCATGTTCAGCTATAAAACGGAGTACTTATACTTGTACTTGGATTCGTGATACCGTAATGTAATCGTACTTCAACTCGAGTACAGAAAAATGTACTCGAACCCAAGCTTGGTTGTGGTGTGGTGTCGCACGTTGTGTTGTGTTGTATTGTGATGTCGCACACTGTGTTGTGTTGTGGTGTGGTATCGCACGTTGTGTTGTGTTGTGTTGTGTTATGTTGTGGTGTGGTGTCACACGTTGTGTTGTGTTGTGTTGTGTTATGTTGTGGTGTGGTGTGGTGTCGCACGTTGTGCTGTGTTGTGTCGTGGTGTTGCACGTTGTGTTGTGTTGTATTGTGATGTCGCACGTTGTGTTGTGTTGTGTCGTGGTGTCGCATGTTGTTTTGCCCACATACACAACATTTGCACACATACACACGAGCTGGGATCAGCAATCCCTTTCCCACTGTGACCTCTATTTCCTTACCCAACATTCCTTCCCTCTCCCTAAGGACTTCCCACTTCACCTGTCCCTTGTTTCTCTCTGTCTTTGTGTCATGATTAGAAATCTGGACAGAATAGGGTTGAGACTGAATGGCTTGTTCTTTGTTACTTTGTTAAAACGATAAATATAAACAAACACGTTTGTTTAAATAACTGACGACCTACCAAAAAATCTATCATTCTATCAGAATATATATATATATATATATATATATATACAACTTAAACTATAAAACTTATATGTAAACTTCAGGAAACTGGCAAATGGGGCCCCCACCTTAGAAAATTCCTTGGTTTGTCCCTGCTGGGCACTGATAGATAAATAGAGGCTTCACATTGTTTTATTACTTAAGCATCATGTGTGTGTGTGTGTGTGTGTGTGTGTGTGTGTGTGTGTGTTTTCATAGTGATAGCTGAGTAGCCTAGGGAAGAGGAGGGATCGGATTAACGGGATGGGGGGAGGGGGATTCCACCAGTGAAGAAGAAGGTTTAGATGAGGGAGACATGAATATCGAGTGATAGAGAGAGAGAGAGAGAGAGAGAGAGAGAGAGAGATTGTATTTTCAATGTAAATTTTAGAATATAATGAATATTTATAAAGGAAATGCTACTGTTGATCCTTCGATCAATAATACTATTGTAAATCGGTTTATGTTTTTTCATAAAGAATAGTAATAAAACAATAAAATAAAATAAAATAATTTTTCTTCATTTTTCATGGCTATTTCATTGGCTTCCTTACCCTCTTGCCCTAACCCTCCCCACATTCCGACCCGGGCCACTCCCATCCTCCATCCCTCCTCATATGGACCGATATCTGGACACTGACAGATAAATACTGTAGAGGCTACTACATTGTTTTATTATTTAAGGGTCGTGTGTGTGTGTGTGTGTGTGTGTGTGTGTGTGTGTGGAGGAAAGAAAACGGAAGAGGGAAGGAGGAAGGTCCAGAATCCCGAGGGGACCTCCTAATCCTTCACACGGTCACTCGTGTTCCGATTTTGGCAAAGGCTTTGTAAAATTCTCTCCCTCATGCTTCCTGAGAAAGGGTATAGCAGCCTCACCATTCACCTTGTCATTATGGAAGGAAAAAAGTTTTTTAAAGCAAATAAACTGCCCATGACTAGCATTAAACTACACATCACAATCCAAGTCCACACATTCCTTTATCACTGTAACAAGAAAACTGGCTGTGGGCTCAGGTTCAAGATGAAACCAGTGCATCCTAGGTAGCAAACTATCATACAGTGTGATATACATGTTTTCGCAGAAAAGGGAAACTGTAAACAATAGCATATAACAACAAACAGTATATTCATATACACTCAACCCTCGGCTATCACTCCCAATTGGTCCCGCTATGGCTGCGCTATAGCCGAAACCGTGATAGCTGAATTGAAGAACTTATGGTAATAATTCTAATTGGTGCCATGACCTCGATATTTACCCCTAAGATACCCTTTTTGTACCACATATTAATATATAACAGTCTAAAAATGAGCATGTTTTATGATGTGATCACGATTCTTATAAATACCCCTCACAGTTGATTCATTTATGTTATATTTCTTCCCCACACTTTGCTTGTCTCACCATTCTCTATAAGTTTCACATTTCCAGTTTATCCGCATAACTTAGGTTCTTCCTCTTCTTATTTCCCTGCCAGGTGCCGCAGCATTACGTTGGGTGATGGTAGGGGGATGGGGAGGGGGTACTTTGGCCATGGTCATATCATAAAAAAGGTTATTATTCTCAATATCACTGTTCACAGTATGAAAGCATGCACTTGAATGGTTTGGCAGGCAGGAGACTCGGTTGGGCACCCAATCAGCGCTCGGCTGGCACTGACGTCACACGACCAATCACGAAGTGAAGCTTTTGTTGGCTGGGCGGAGCACTGAAGCTTGGCCTTTTTGAGATTTTCAAACATTTGTGGTGCGCGATAGCAGGCATTTAGTGCATGATAAAGGTATTTGGGGAGTTTTTTATATAGGCGTGATAGCGAGATACGCTATAGCAGAACCCATGATAGCCGAAGGTTGAGTGTATCAATATTGTACCTATATCCTTTCCTCACCCTGTCCTAGAGTGGGAAAGTAGGTCTGGATGATGATGATGAATGATGTTAAGTATTATAAATTTGATTTTCAATACCATTATTCATACCGCTGGCAGCATAATCAATTTGTTATGTACGCGAGCCATGGGAACGTTGTCAGTTGCAACTTGAAAGTACTTGTGCAGGCTATATGGGTCCTTCGCTCTAAGTACAAGTTGACTGTAAGTCGAAGGCTATCTGTATATATGTATGTTTATACTGTATAATATATATTATATATAAAGCTAGATCACTAACCCTCAAGCAGCCCACTTCATCGCTTTCACAACATGTAGGGGACACATGAGTTTGGTTATATGGTTACCAACCAGCAAAGAAAAATGTTTTCATCATTTACTGGAAATAACCTGGCTTGTCACTAGGTGTTGAGTAACCTAAGGGTGAGATCAAAAGGTGCCGAGTCACCTAAGGGTGAGATCAAATATGTAATCCCCTCCCCTCTAACAATGCTTATTTGGATACTTCCCAAGATAATATTTATCCTAATAACATAGGGTACTTCCAGTGCTTCCCTGCAAGCACTACAGTCACAAACCTGGAAGACAGGAGGTAACCGACTTGTGAGCAGCAACAACTGCATTTAGTAAGGGTGGGAAAGTTAAACCCTCCTGGAGCAGCACAGCACACATGTCACGGGGACTCCTCCATGACCCCACCATGCACACTTCGATGCCCCGATTCCTCATTGCCCTGAACACAACATACAGTACAATGAGTCCATGGCTTGTATTCTCACAAGCTTCATAAACAAGCTCAACATTACCTCTTTCTAAGCAATTTATTTTACATATTATGCCTTAATTTATTCTGACACTTTTTTCACTCCTTATCTACAGCAGTAACATGCAAGAGAATACCAATGAGTCATTTTCAAAAATATGTGAGTAAGCAAGGGGTAGCAGGAAGCTTCCTCAACCAATGAGACTATGGGTCCTAACTGACTGTATACAATATTCCTCTATACCTTTCTTTAATGAAGCATTCTGCATTTCATTTTTGCTAAAACCTGACAATTTTATTCAGCTTAGGGGTGACTTTTGATATGGAAGGATTAAATATAATCTTCATTAACCCTTTCAATGGTAAATAAAATAATCTAATAATACTAAGAATAAAAACAGAAAAATCAGATGGCTGGAGTGGGTCATCCTATCAGAAGAATGTTACAGAAGGCTAGTTGCTGTTCAATCAAGATTTCCTTAAGTTCATGTGGGGTAAGAATCAAGACAAGGTTATTTAATATATTTGGAGACATGAGTCGGGAGGAAAAAAAGTACCCCATATACAATCTCCCTTCCTCCTGTGCCCAAGCAGTTATTCTCATTATCAAAAAACTGCCAACACTTCCCTGTCAGCTGTGGCAATGTAATGTGTTGTATGGAATATTTACATGTGAGTAATACCTGGATGTCACACAACAAATGAACATAAGACCACAGGATACTCCCTGGCATTAAGGGAGGAATGAAAAATATGGAGGCCAAGGATAAAATGCTGGGAGGAAAACCAGTAAACTTTTGCTTGTGATAGCAGTACAAAGCTACTTGCAATAATGGTGTTGGGCAGTAAAAGGATAGTGCTCATTTGAAAAAAGTAAACATATTGCCCTTCTTGATAATCTTTTGGTAGGATCCACAGTGGAGTGGTGGTACCATATTCATTTTGTGATTTAAGTGTGCCCCATATCCAAGGTTCAAATCCAAGCTGTGGAGAATACATAAAGTGAATGCTGGTAGTATCCTCCTTTATATTGTTACATCCATGTGATAAAGAAGTCAGACAGGGAGTGGAAGATAAAAATGGTAGATTGCTAGTGGAGAAGGAAGAAAAAATAAACAGATGGAGAGAGCATTTTCAGGAACTGCTGAACATAGCAAGTCAAAGAAATGCAAGTATATGTGGCTGGGGAATGGCTGGGAGAATGGGGGATGTGAGGAGAGAGGAAGAAATCAGTTGGATGGAAGTTGTGGAAGCAATGATGAAGGTCAAAATGGGGAAAGCCCCAGGAATTCATGGAGTGTGTGGTGAAATGCTGAAGCATGGGGGATAGTAGTAGAATGGACATGGATGATATGCAGACTGGCCTGCGAGGAAGGCAGCATCGCGGTGGATTGGAAGTCTATCTATCTACAGCCCGACACCCTAATCCCGCAAAGGGTGGCCGCAGACAAAATGTCTCCAAGTTGCTCTGTCACCCACCATTTGACTACCCTCCCCCCAACTCACTCCCCCCTCCCTCATATACCTCTCAACTGCATCCCTCCACCTCATCCTCAGTCTTCCCCCCCCCTCCCTCCCTCCACCTCACCTACATACACCGTCTTAGTCAGTCTTTCATTCTCCATTCTCTCCACATGTCCTAACCACCTCAGTGTATTTCTCCTAATCTTCTCAATCACATCCACATCCACCCCACAACGTTCCTTCACTTCTTCATTCGTCAACCTGTCCCTCCATGTCACTCCACATGCTCCTCTCAAGTAGTTCATTTCCACTGCTCTCACTCTCAACTTGTTCCCCTCTTGCAAGGCCCATGCCTTGCTTCCATACGTCAGGGTAGGGATCACAATACTATCATGCAGTGACTTCTTAACTTCCATACTCACCTCCCTATTTCTCATCACTGCTTTCAGTGAACCAACAACCTTCCTTCCCTGCTGTACCCTTTCATGCACTTCATCCCTCAAAGTTCCATCCTTACTCATCACACTACCCAAGTACTTGAATGCACTCACATTCTCCATATCCTTGCCATCCAACCTCACTGCACACTCTGTGACTTCATTCCTCTCAAACACCTTAACTTTACTCTTGTTTACATTAACTTTCAGATTCCTCTTCCTACACACTCTCCCAAATTCATTCACCAAACCTTGCAACTCCCATTCATCTTCACTCAACAATACTGTATCATCAGCAAACAACAACACCGGAATCTTCCAAATCTCACCCTCATTCATTAGAGCAAACCCCACATCCACTGCCCTACCTTGCACCTCCTTTACAACCCCATCCATATATATATTAAACAGCCATGGAGACATCACACAACACTGTCTCAGTCCCACATTGAGATCAATGAACTCACTCAGCTCACCATCCACTCGCACCTTAGCCCTAGCTCCTTCATACATACTCTTCACAGCACTCAACAATTTTCCCTCCACTCCATGGATAGGATTAGAAGTCAGGTACAATTACTCCCCTCTACAAAGGAAAGGGGGAAAAAGACGTGTGTAGTAATCACAGGGCCATTTGTCTTCTTCTAGTAATAAGAAAAGAATATGGTTACTAACCGACTTAGGGGAACAACAGAGGAATTAGTTGGAGAACAGGGAGGTTTGAGGAAGGGAAGAGGTTTTTGTAAATTAGATATTCATTCTTTGGTCTTAAGTGGAAAAGTTTCTAGAGAAGGGAGAGAAGCTGTATGCGGCCTTCATGGATCTGGAGAAAGTATATGACAGGGTGGCTAGACAAGGAATGTGGAAAGTATTAAGATTAAGTAGAGTAAATGGGAAGTTGCTGAATGCCACACTATGTATGAGGGTGCTAAGGCTGCAGTGCATGTGGATAGCGAACTGAGAGACTTTTCCTAATTGAAGGTTGGATTGAAACAGGGATGTGTCATGTGTCCGTGGCTGTTTAATCTGTATATCGATGGGGTTATAAAAGGAATACAAAAGTGGGGCAGTGGATGTTGCAGCAGCCCTAATGGAGGAGGGCAGTGTTTGGAAACTCCCTGTACTGTTGTTTGCAGATGATTCTGTGTTAAGATAAAGGGGAGCTGCAATGCTTGGTAAATGACCTTGGGAGAGTGTGTAAGAAACAGAATCTAAAGGTGAATATCTTGAGAGCGTGGTCGTAAGTACTGTACTTGTAGCGAGAGAGGGAAGTTGACTGTGAATCATCAAGCACAGGCAAAATGAAGTCGTGAGACGTAGTGTCATCGAGGTGAGTTACAGCACTCTTGGGTTACAGAGTTTTATTTCACAGTTATATCAATAGTGAGTTACAGCATAATGGAGTGTGATGGCCTAATGACCCTAGTGTCAGGCCTTCTTTCTAGCCCCTCTCTCCCCTTTCTGATCTGAAAGGAATCTCTCTGACATTATATACAGCTTGGAGAGGATGTGTGTGTGTGTTGTAGTGTCTGGCAGATTTCCATTCACGTGGACTAACCGACTAGGGCTGGTTACTCCACGTGTTTGAATACATCACAAAATTCTCAGTCGGCTGGACTACGAGATGTTTGAAATACATCATATGATTAAGGATTCTTGATGGTCTGGGACAACAAGATTTTGGATAGACATTATGTGAATTGTCATTCCTTGTGAGAAGCTGAGTACGTTTCCAGCTGACATAACATCCTGTACAGTGTGTTTATGAGATATATACTAATGCCTATATAATGCCTACAAATATGGGGAAGAGTAAAGTTATGGTCTTCGAGAGAAATGAAGTCACAGATTGTACAGTGCGGTCGGATGATAACGAAATGGAAAATGTGAGTGCATTTAAGTACTTGGGTTGTGTGATGGTTAAGGATGGAAGTTCAGAGGTTGAAAAGCTTGAAAGGGTACAAGGAAGAAAAGTTGTTGGTTCTTTGAAAGCGGTGATAAAAAACAGGAAAGTGAGCATGGAAGCAAGAAAGTCGCCGCATGACAGTACTGTGATATCAACTCTAATGTATGGAAGTGAAGCTTGGACCTTGTTGGAAGGACACAAGTCAAGAGTGGGAGTAGTGGAAATTATTCATTTGAAAAAAGAATGTGGAGTAACATGCCAAGAGAGATTGACAAATGAGGACATGAAGGAGCACTGTGGTGTGGATGAGGATGTGACAGAAAGCGTTAGGAGAAATACATTGAGGTGGTTTGGGTTCTGTCAGGGACGCTCCACAGGTGATCTTCTCACCTACCTTTCAGACTCCTGGTCATCCTCCTTTCGGGACTTTGGCGAAAGCATTGCCACTGCACTTGACATCTCATAGGCTTTCGATTGAGTCTGGCATAAATCTTTAATTTCCAAACTGCCCTCTTATGGTTTCTATCCTTCTATCTGTGCCTTCATCTACAGCTTTCTTTCTGGTCGTTCTATAGCCGCTGTTGTAGACGGCTATCGTTCTTCTCCTAGATCTATTAACAGTGGTGTTCCTCAGGGCTCTGTCCTATCACCAACTCTCTTCCTTTTATTCATCAATGACCTTCTAAGCTGTACATTTAACCCTATCCACTCATACGCTGATGACTCCACCCTTCACCTTTCCATTCGATTCCCACAACGTCCATCTCAGCAGTTACTTCAACAAACAAGGGATGAGGCTACGGCACACCTAATGTCTGAATTGGCTCGTATCTCTGACTGGGGTAAAAATAATCTGGTTGTTTTTAATGCATCAAAGACTCAGTTTTTGCACCTATCAACCCGACAACATCTTCCATAGGTATACCCACTTATGTTTAATAATACTCAACTTAATCCTGCATCATCGTTGAACATGCTTGGGGTTTCATTTGCTCGGGACTTGTCTTGGAAAGATCATATTACATCTCTTGTAAAATCTGCTTCCAAGCGATTGGGTGTGCTAAGCCGATTCCGTTCCTTCTTTGCCCCTGCACAATTGTTGACTCTATACAGGGGTTTTATCCACCCCTGTGTGGAGTACAATTCTCATGTGTGCGGAGGCTCCACACATACAGCTCTTCTCAATAGGGTGGAGTCAAAGGCTTTTCATCTCATTAACTCTACCCCTCTTACTGACTCCCTTCAACCTCTGTCTCTTCGCCGCAATGTTGCATCTTTATCTCTTTTCTATTGCTTCTTCAATGGTCACTGTTCCTCTAAACTGTCTGCATGCATTCCTGCACTTCTACAACGGGAATGTAGCACCCGTATAGCAGCAAACTCTCACCCCTTTTCTGTCCAACTCTCTCATGCCAGAGTTAACCATTACTCCCAGTCTTTCAATTATGCAACAGGTCAACTCTGGAACTGTCTCCCTCTGTCTGTATTTCCTGCTTCCTATAATCTCCAGTCTTTCAAACGCAGTGTATCCAGGCATCTCGAAATGAATGGATCTTGAATTTGGCTCTCTCTTGTATTTTGTTTTTCTCTTGGAAGGAACAGTTTTGCAGGCTCATTGCCTTTGGTTCCTTCTTCCTCACAAAAAAAAAAAAAAAAAAAAAAAAAAAATGTGGAGACGATGGACAGCCAGTGACTGACGAAGAGTGTGTATGTAAGTGAGGTGGAGGGGGGGGGGGGAGAGGGAGGGGAAGGCCATGGATGAGATGGAGGGATGGAGTTGAGAGGTATATGAGAGAAAGGGATGTGAGCTGGAAGCAGGGCAGTGAAATGGCAGGGGACAGGGCGACATGGAGGCGATTTGTTTGTGGCCACCCCTTTTGGGATTTAAGCGTCTGGCAATAGACAGATACATAGAGATCCACGTCCTACACTGCCACAGGCTCCAACAGCAGTAGTTCAGTATGGGAAGGATGTTGCCCAGTGGAGAGGATGGAGAGTGAGAGACTAACGAGAAGTGTGTATGTATGTGAGGTGGAGGGGGGAGGCCAATGATGAGATGGAGGGATGGAATAAAGAGGTATATGAGAGAAAGGGATGTGAGCTGGAAACAGGGCAGTGATATGGCGGGAGACAGGCCGACATGGAGGCGATTTGTTTGTGGCCACCCCTTTCGGGATTTAGGCGTCTGGCAATAGACAGACAGACAGAGATCCACGTTCCACACTGCCACAGGTTCCAACGGCAATAGTTCTATATGGGAAGGACGTCGCCCAATGAATCATTCTTCATATGGCCCGCCTTTCAATGTATGTACACACAAGATCAACTCAAGCGCCATAACAACACAGGCTTCTCGCATTCAATGTCTTTATTTGCCAAGGAATTGCAATGTATGCATGCCACTACACTTCACTAATTTCACAAGTACCAGAGTTACACTAACTTAGCACGGCCACAGGTAAAACTAAACTGAAACTCCTCTATTCTGTCCCCCATCCTTTTTTAACCTTGCTCGACACTCGAACATTCTAGTCCATACTCCTAGCAACAAAGTTTTCTATGTCAGAGACATCCAATATATTCAAGAGCTTTCTTACACTACATCATCATTATCATCACCTGGACCTCCTTTCCCACCCTAGGGCAGGGTGAGGAGCAGCAATGTCCAGACAGACCAAAGTTGCCCACTCCAATGGGCCACGCTTCCATTCACTCACCATTCAAGCCCACGGAATTCTGGCTCTATCTAATATGCCAAAAACATTCACCACGTTCTGTAGCTTCACATAAACATATCTGACAGAGTCAATTTGGACGCTGTCATGTTAAAAACGGGGTGCCAAATCCCTGATCATGCGCTTCTCCTCACAATATTCATCCAGCCAGCTCAATCTCGTCAGTCCCCTAGTCTCACTGACTTCCAAACCTCTCTTCCTCACACACCCATCCACCATATCCCTCAACCTTCTCCTTAGCCTACCTCACTTCCTACTTCCTTCAAATTCGCTCAGATATACCTTTTTCACCACTCTGTTGTTATCCAGTCTCTTGACATGACCATATCATCTCAGGACTCTCTTCAATTCTGGTGTCCACAAACTTCTTCACTCCACATCTTTCACGAATCACATTATTTCGTATCCAATCCACTCTCTATAATCCACATGCATTCCTCAGCAGTCCCATTTCCACTGCTCTCACTCGTGGCATTTCATTTTCATACCACACCAGAGTCTCTCATTCATATGTTAAACTTGGCATTCCTTCACATAAGCCTCGTGCAGCTGCAACACTCAAGCCTCTGTTTCTTATCAAAGCCTTCATTGCATCGGCTACTTTTCTTCCTTGCGTCATTCTACTTTCCACTTCTTTTGCACATTTTCCTCTCTCTTCTATCACTGTACCCAGGTATTTGAACTCTCTCACCAATTCCAGGTTCTCTCCATTCACTGTCACATTGCACTAAGAGTCACGTTCTCTCTCAATAACCATCACTTTACTCTTTTCTACATTTGCTCTCAAGGCACGATACCCACAGACATCAGCAAAACTCTGCACTAGTCTACCAAGTTCTCGTCCGGTATTTGCTAGTACTGCATCATCAGTGTAAAACAAATTTGAGATATTCCATCCATCACCATTCATTACCAATGCCATCTCTCTCCATTACTTATGTTTTTACTTTTCTCATCACTCCATCCATATATATATTGAACAACCATGGGGACATCACACAACCTTGTCGCATGCCCACACCGATCGTGAACCATTCAATTACATGCCCATTAACCCTTACACATGCTTCACTACCTTCATAAAAACTCTAGACGGCACCTAGCAGCTTACCATCTACACCGTACATGCACAAAACCTTCCACAATCCTCCTCTGTCAACTTTGTTGCATACTTTTTCCAGATCCATGACTGCCATAAACACCTTATAGTCCTTTTCACAAGCATTCTCCACTATCTTTCTCACTGCAAATACATGACCTACACATCCTCTGCCACTCCTAAAGCCACCCTCTTCATCACTCGCTAGGACTTCTGATATCTCTCTTACTTTTTCTATAATAATTCTTCCATATACCTTCCCTACCACACTCAATAAACTTATGCCACGATAATTCTTGCACTCACTTCGCTCACCTTTATTTTTGTACACGGGTAAAATCCCAGACTTTTTCCAACCTCCTGGCACAGTTTCACTCATCCATGTCTTGTTACATATCTCCAACAAGCACTTCACTCTGCTCGCTCCACTACACTTTAACATCTCTGCATAAACCTCATCAACTCCAGCTGCTTTCCCAAATTTCAGCCACTTCACAGTGCTCTTCACCTGTGCGAGTGTCATGTTTCCTGGCAGTACATTCCTTCTCTGCACACCTCCAAAACCAATCACGCTTATTGTGGCTCTGTTCTCTCTATTCCCAATGATCAGGCGTTCAAAATATTCTTTCCATCTGGTCCTTACCTCATCCCGATAGGTTAATAATCTAATGGCATTGTGTGAAACAATCATAAAAGCGTGTGAAGTGGTGAAGTGGGAGGGTGTGAAATGTGTAAGAACGGACAAGAATGGACGAGGAAGATGCAAGGAAGGAGTTGCTTTGTTGATGAATGAGGTGTGGCAGAGTGGAATGAGAAATCATAAATGTGTCTGATCAAAGTATATGTGTCAAGTTCACATTTGAGGAGGTGAAAGTGGCGGTGACTGTAGCATATGCACCGTGTGAGGACAGGAGTGAGAGAGAGAAAGACAGGTTTTGGGATGAGCTGGACGTAACAGTGGGAGAAATGCCCATGAGCTATAATGTTCCTGTAATGGATGATATGAATGGAAAAGTAGGCACTGGTCCTGAGGATAACATATGGGTTGTAATGGAATACCAGGAGAAAACGATAGTGCGAAGCAGCTGAAGTATACAGTACGTGTCCGGAAAGGATGTTGTGCATTTGTAACTCGTATTTCACACCCAATGATGCACATGAATATACATGGTATAAAGGGAACAGGGATCGTGTTGAAAGGAGCCTGATTGATTACGTGCTCGTAGAGAGGTCGATGATGGGAATGGTAGCCGAGGGCCGTGAGAGGAAGATGTGGAGGTCTGTCGGATCATATGATTGTGGTATGCAAGATCAAGCTGAGAGTAGAGTGGACCAGGAGAGAGAGGAGCAGTCATGGAGAAAGACTGAAAGTCGTGAAGCTGAGGATCAAAGAAATCTCAGATGAATACTGGACCAAAGTACGGGAGGAGTTAGAATCATGCATTGGAATGAAATGGATCTGGACAGCCTGTGGAATGCATACAGGGACTGCTTAGTTAGAAATGTTAAAGCGGTGTGTGATGTGGCAAGAGTAACAACAAAGATAAAAGGTATGGCATGGTGGGATGAAGAGATTAAGACAGCACTGGAGGAAAAGAGGAAGAAATGGCTAGAGTGGTTACTGAACAGGGGTTCAATGAGGGACTTTCAGAGTGCTGAGTCATTCCGAACTTGGCCCTACACCAGTCTTTTGCTGCTTAACATCCTTGTAATAGCCATGGATTATTTTTAGTGTTGAACTATGAGATACAGTAATGGCATATGCTCTTTGAAATTACTAAAATATAACTTGGAAAAAGCATAACCAATAGGAATGATCCCCTTTATTTTCATAATTTTAGAATTTACGATTGCAGACTCTATACCAAAGTGTCCGGCCTTCACAGCTATGCCTTGCATAAATTCTAATTGGTTTGTTGCAATTGTGGTAGGTGGGGGTGCTCACCATCCATTCACTCGACGTAATGCCGCTCTCGGGTGTCTGCCCTTTCCTCTCCTCCCTCCTTTCCTTCCTTCCTTCCTCTTCTGTCTTTCTTTACTTCATTCTTTCCTCGTCCTTCTGCCTATGGGTGACTTTACACTCCCTCTTCTGTCTTTCTTTCCTTCAATCTTTCCTGTTCCTTCTGCCTATGGGTGACTCTACACTGGTGGCATGCTGAATGGTTTCCTGTACACCAGGAAACCATTTACTATACAAGGAGGTAACCATATAACCAAATTATGGTGCCTAGTGGTTTAGCAGGTAATTGTGGTGCTCCAATCGGAATGAGCTGGTGAAAGTTTATATTCAAGGGGTGGTTGGGGTTTATTGCTCACGTAATGCCACTCAGGGATGAGTGAGGCTGGTCACTCTCATCTTAAATGTCAGGACCACCTTGCCTAGCCCCAGGCTCCTACACTCCTCATGGGGCAATGTAGGATTGGATGATGGATGGACGGATGGACACTGAAACCAATCTCTCATATACATTAAGGCCTGCCTATTATTTATTATTAATGTTAACTTTCGTACTGACAATCCTTGTATCATCTGCAATTTAATAATTTGTAATTGTAAGCATTTAACATATTGCCAAGAGACTCACACATGCTCATTAGAGGGACACTCCTGAATAAGAGAACAGCCCATGCTTATTTACCATTATGCAGTACGTTTTGTCTGTCCTGTGTTATTGTTTGAGAATGAATTATACTGAATTAATGGAATTAAATGCTACAACTAATGGCATGCAATGGCGCACCAAAAATAAAAATTAAATGCCTGATTGAAATAACAGCTGAATATACTGAGAGCATGATGCACATAAATAGACTAGTGAAGAGGAAAAAGAAGGAGGTAAATGACGATCTAGGGAAAAAAATGAATGAAAACTACTCTGAAAAAAGGACGTTAGTCTGGAAAGAGGTGTGGAAATGTAGAAGTGAAAGTGGAATGAAATGTGAAGGTGTGAAGAATTTCTTATAGCACAGCACTCCAAATGCTTCATCATACAAACTGGAAACAAATTACATAATTTAAAAAACAATCACCTAAATCAAATGTTACAGAAAAAAATAAAATAAAAATTAATGCATAACTTTAAAAAATACCTCCGCTCACAACGGTAGGCTATCTGGCAACTCTGACTAGTAAATGAAAAGGTGCAAAACATCGGGAATTTTCCACTAGTATTCCTGTTTCTCAACAATATGTTTGAATGTTTGCAACCTGTTGGTTTTACCAATGGCATATTCAGGTTCTGTCACAGACAAAGAAAGCCACTTATAATACACTTTTTGTCATATGCATCACTTTCCCAAGTTACCAAGTCCCAAGTTACACTTCACCAACATGGAAATATATTAATTCTGTTTATTACTCTCCCTCTGAAAAGTCCAGTCCTTCAAGAGACCACACAATACAGACTGTTATCACTACAGTGTCTGCTAAGTCTACAGTAACTTATGGTGCTGAAGAGGGATGCCTTCACATGGTGGCACCAATATGACCAGGTGGAGTACATACCTGGTTATACAAATGTTCCTTAATCCTTTTCCTCTCCTCTGAAAGGATGGGGGACTGTGGTAGAAAGGCAACTTCAAGCTGCAGTCCACTGGGTTTTCACATTCATATGAGCCAGACATTGTAACAACAACTACTACTACTACAGTGGGGCTGTTTGGCCAGACTGCCTAGGGAACTACTACTACTGCTACTACACTATACTGCAGAAATCTGTCCATTAAAGTTCCAGTGCTACCCATAAACCTGATCTGCCACTTTTTCCTAATTTACAGTCCCCACGGTTTGGAAATTTTTGAGATACTTTAGAAGAAATCCCCAACTTACAAGGTCTGTTTAGAAAGTATCAGACCTTAGGCTCTAAAAAAATAAATAGATAATTTATTAAGCTAGAACACTAGGCTCCCTCAAATAGGCTCCTTCTGCTTTGACACACACAGCCTAGTGTTCTCTCCTATGCCTGAAACATTTTTCAATGTCGGTTTTCAGTATCTCCTGAAGGTGCTTTGTCGCATTTGTCATTATCTCTTTTCTTGTCTCAAATCAGGAACCCTTCAGCAGGGTTTTGAGCTTGGGGAATAACCAAAAGTCACAAGGAGCCATGTCTGGTGAGTAGGGAGCCTGCTAGACCTGGGGGATATTGTGCTTGGCCAAATATTCCTGAATCGGCTGGGAAGAACGGGCAGGGGTGTTGTCATGGTGTAGCTTCCAACTTGCTGCTTTCCAAAGGTCAGATCTCTTCAATCGAGCTGTGTCACGACGATGATGGACAACACTAAGAAAATAATGTTTGCTGACAGTCTGACTTCTGATGTGTATTCGTGATTCACAACACCATGGTGGTCGAAAAAAAAAACTGTCAACATGCGAGCGCATTTCACCTTGCTCTAAACCTGTTGTGTTTTTTTTTGCCTGAGGTGACTCTGCATCCTTCCAATGGGATGACTGTGCTTTGGTTTCTGGGTCGTACCCATACACCCAAGTCTCATCTCCTGTGATAACAGTCTTCAAAAAGTCTGGATTGCAATTTGCACACTCCAACATGTCTTGAGCAAAGTTCATCCAAGAGAAGAGATTATGATGAATGTGACAAAGCATCTGCAGGAGATACCAAAAACCGATTCTAAAAAATGTTTCAGGCAGTTGAAAGAATGCTAGGCTAGGTGTGCCAAGTCAGGAGGGGCCTAGCTCAACAGGTTAACTATTTTATTTTTTTCAGAGCACTGGCAGTGTACAGGGAAAGCTGGAATCCCTGCTTCATCAGCCCTCGGGACTAGCTCCTGACCAACTTCCTTTGCTGAACTTTTTCAGTGTTTCAGCAACACAAAGAGTAGGCCAGCATGTTCTTCAATACAAGTCTCTCTGTCAACACCAAACTACATGCACATTACACACTACACTTCCTTTCCAAATTTACAAAAACAATAAAATGACGTCTGATAACCAAGCCTCGGAGTCCCTGGGGGGAGGGGACCATACATGCCCCCACTCTCCCAGTGACGACTTAATGAGCTGCCTGGAACCACTGTCTGACTCATGTCTTCTTCATTTCTGCAACATTCGTGGCCTTTCCTCTAACTATCTCTCTGTTGAGCACCACCTCTCCCTCCAAACCTCACCTTCTCTTCTTAACCGAGACTCAGCTGTCTCAGGCAACAGATAGCAAACCCTTTTCTGTAACCTACTGCTTTCTCTACACTCATTTCAAAACCACAGGTGACTTGTGTATAAGTACGCAACGACTTATAGTATCTTGCTCTCGTGCTCCTGAACTTGACTCTTCTGAATTCTCTACTCTCTGGCTTCGGCTTTCCTGTCATGCTCTGACAAAATATATCTGCGCTGTTTACTTATCCCCTAATTCTACTATGAAAATTTTTTTGACTATATTACTTCTATCCATTTCTCCTTTCTCTGAAACCTCCGTTCTGGGAGATTTCAATGTTCACCACCACCTTTGGCTCTCCTCTCCTTTCACTGATTCACCTGGTGAACAAGCCTATATCTTTTCTATCCTTAATAACCTAGAGCAGCTTGTTCAGCACCTTACCCGTATCCCTGACCGCCCTGGAGAGATTTCCAACATACCTGACCGCTTTCTTACAACTAATATTTCTGCTTACACTGTTATTATTTCCTCTCTGTTAGGCTCCTCTGATCACAACCTTATTACCTTAACCTGTCCTAACACTCCAGTATGGCCTGTGGAACCTCCAAAGAAATGGGCAGTTATGGCACTTTGGAGCTGCAGATTGGGAGGCCCTCAGGCAGCACTTCTTTGCTTTTCCCTGGAATGATGATTGTTTCCATGACCGAAAGCCATCTGAGTGTGCCATGCGCATTACGGAGGCTATTCTCTCGGACATGGGAGCATACATTCCTTTCTCATATCCTCTGACTAATGCAAAAAATCCTTGGTTTAATCACGCTTGTTCTACTGCTGTCCATAACAAAGAGAGGGCCTATAAAAGGTACCGGAGCCAACCCACCTCTGAATCACATCTTTTTTATGTTTCTGTTCAGAACTGTGCTAAGTCTGTTCTTCGCTCCGCTAAAAATAATTTCATTCAAACTATGTGCTCTCTACTCTCCTACTCGAATTCTTCCCGCTCCTTCTGGCACCTTGCCAAAAACATTTCTAACACCTATACCTCACCATCCTTCCCTCCTCTTTTCTACTCTGATGGATCTGTAGCCATTTCTTCTACTGATAAAGCAGATCTCTTCGCTCAGACTTTCTCCTTCAATTCCACCTTAAGACGATTCCGGTGCTGTTCCTCCGTCATTTCCCCCCTCTGACTTCCTCATGGCTGACATTAAAATTTCTTCAACCGATGTATTTTCTGCCATCACTGGCCTCAATATTAACAAGGCATATGGGCCTATTGGGGTCCCTCCTGTTGTCCTCAAGAACTGCGCTTCTGTGCTTACACCATGCCGAGGTAAACTCTTTCACCTTTGTCTATCAACATGTACCTTTCCTTCTTGCTGGAAGTTTGCTCTCATTCAACCAGTCCCAAAAGAAGGGTGACTATTCCCAACTCTCTAACTATTGCCCAAGTGCTTTAACATTCTGTCTCAAAAGTTTTCGTGTCTATTCTTATATATATTTATTTATTTTTATTCACTCTCATTTTAAATGTCAGGACCAATTGCATAGCCCCGGGTTCCTACGCTCCTCATGGGGCAATGCAGGATTGGATGATGGATGGATGGATGGATTTATTGCCAGATGCCATAATCCCATAAGGGGTGGCCATTTGACTTTGAGTTATTTGTTTTATGGGGAGGGGCACTAACCCTCCACCAACCCATTTGTTGACATGTAGGTAGCACGTCTGGTTTGGTTATATGGTTACCACCCAGCACTGTAAATGGTTTCTTGGCTTACAGAAAACCATTTGGCTTGTCACTCAATGTAAAGCCACCTGTAAAGGAAAGAAAAGTAATAAGAAGTGACAAGAAAGATGGGAGAAATAGGAAGAGAGGAGGGCAGGCACAGAAAAAGAATGATAAAGGCTAAGGAAGAAGTAGGCAGCACTACATCAAGTGAGTGGATGATGGTCACCACCACCTACCAATAAAGTCTATTCTTAAAAGAAAAATTTTAATGCATCTTTCCTATCACAACCCTCTTTCTGATCATCAGTATGGGTTCTGTCAGGGTTGCTCCACTGGCAATCTTCTCATCTACCTTTCAGACTCCTGGTCATCCTCTTTTCGGGACTTTGGCGAAAGCTTTGCCATTGCACTTGACATCTCAAAGGCTTTCAATTGAGTCTGGTATGAATCTTCAATTTCTAAACTGCCCTCTTACGGTTTCTCTCCTTCTATCTGTGCCTTCACCGATAGCTTCCTTTCTGGTCGTTCTATAGCCGCTGTTGTAGAGGGCCATCATTCTTTTCCTACATTTATCACCAGTTATATTCCTCAGGGCTCCATCCTATCACCAACTCCCTTCCTTAATTCATAAATGACCTTCTAAGCTGTACATCTAACCCTATCCATTCATACGCTGATGACTCCACCCTTCACCTTTCCATTCGGTTCCCCCAACGTCCTTCTCAGCAGTCACTTCAACAAACACAGGATGAGGCTATGGCACACCTAATGTCTTACTTGGTTCGTATCTCTGACTGGGGTAAGAGTAATAATGCTGTTTTTAATGCATCAAAGACTCAGTTCTCACAACCTATGAACTCATCAAAACCTTCCACAGGAGTACCCACTAATGTTTAATAATATCCAGCTCAATCCTGCATCATCCTTAAACATACTTTGGATTTCATTCTCTCACAACTTACCTTGGAAAGAATATATTATATCTCTTGTAAAATCTACTTCCAAGAGATTAGGTGTGCTAAGCTGACTCCATACCTTCTTTACCCCTGCATAGTTGTTGACTTTATACACGCGATTTATTCGCCCCTGTGTAGAGTATAACTCTCATATGTACACCTCTCCTCAATAGGGTGGAGTCAAAGGCTTTTCATCTTATTAACTCTCCTTCTCGTACTGGCTCCCTTCAACCTCGGTCTCTTCACCACACTGTTGCATCTTTATCTCTTTTCTATCGCTACTTCAATAGTCTCTGCTCCTCTGAACTGTCTGCTTGCATCTCTCCACCTCTACAACAGGCGAATATCACCAGTCCAGCAACAAACTCTCATCCCTTTTGTGCAACTCTCTAATGAAAGAGTTAACCATTACTCCCACTCCTTCATTTATGCAACAGGTCAACTCTGGAACTATCTCCCTCTGTCTGTATTTCCTACTTCCTATGATCTCCAGTCTTTCAAACACAGTGAGTCCAGGCATCTCGAAATGAACAGATCTTGAATTTGGATCTCTTTTGTACTGTTTTTCCTTTTTTCTTGGAAGGAATGGTTTGTGGGCTCATGGCCTTTGGTTCCTTCTTCCTTGCATTTAAAAAAAAAAAAAAAAAAAAAAAAAATTCTGAACAGACCTCGTATAATAAGAACTGCCTGACTTAGTGTATTTCCCAATATTTTGCTGCATTATCATTTTGTCTCATACTTTCTAAACAGACCTCGTATAATGAGAACTGCCTGACTTACAGTATTTCCCAATAATTTGCTGCATTATCATTTGGAAGTATAAAAAAAACTTTTGAAGTCGGCGTACAAGTGATGAGATGGGTCAATATTTACTAATTATTACAACTAATTACACAATGTTGAGGAGAATGCCAAAAGCTAGATGTATTAGCTGCCTCATCACATATATCACCTATGAAGGATGGGTGTGGCAAAAGATCCTACCACAACCTTACCCAGACTCAACTGCAGCCCTTCACTCAGCCAAAACTGACCTTGAGATTTCTCCATGCACTGGGTTCATAGCAAGGAAAAGTCTGAAGTCTGGGTGAGGTGCAATGGAGGGAACTGTGCTCCCCACCACCCCACGCTCACTCATTGTCAGCTTCCCCCCAGGCTCCAGCATAGCGTTGAGTCGGTCCAGCACTGACGGCGAGCATATGTTTACACCATCCACCAAAAGCCATGATCCCCTTTCCACTGCCTGACAAACATAAAGTATTTTACTATAATGCACTACAACAAAGTAGACAGAGAATGATTGTGGATGTTTTTGCACATGCACAATGTAGATGATAAGCTACTAGGAGCCATCAAGAGTTTTTATGATGGTAGTGAGGCATGTGTAAGGGTAAATGGGCATCTAAGTGAATGGTTCGCGATCAATGTGGGTGTGTGACGAGGCTGTGCGATGTCCATATGGTTATTCAATATATATATGGATGGGGTGATGAGAGAAATAAAAACACGAGTAATGGAGAGAGGGATGGCACTGGTAATGAATGATGATGGATGGAATATCTTGAATCTGTTGTATGCTGATGATGCAGTACTACTTGCAAATACTGGACAAGAACTTGGTAGACTAGTGCAGAGTTTTGCTAATGTCTGTGGATATCGTGCCTTGAGAGTAAATGTAGAAAAGAGTAAAGTGATGGTTATTGAGAGAGAAGGCAACTCCCAGTTCGATGTTACAGTGGAAGGAGAGAGACTGGAATTGGTGAAAGAGTTCAAATACCTGGGTACAATAATAGAAATGAGAGGAAAATGTGCAAAAGAAGTGAAGAGAAGAGTTACACAAGGAGGGAAAGTAGCTGGTGCAATAAAGGCCTTGATAAGAAACAGAAGCTTGAGTGTTGCAGCTGCATGAGGCTTACATGAAGGAGTGTTAGTGCCAAGTTTAACACATGGATGTGAGACTATGGTGTGGCATGAAAATGAAAAGTCAAAAGTGAGAGCAGTGGAGATGGGACTGCTGGGGAATGTATGTGGAGTACTGAGAGTGAATAGGAAATGAAATAATGTGATTAATGAAAGATGTGGAGTGAGGAAGTCTGTGGATACTAGAATCGTAGAGAGTGTACCGAGATGGTATGGTCATGTGGACAGGTTGGATAACAATAGAGTGGTGAAAAAGATATATCTGTGTGAATATGAAGGAGGGAGGAGGCGAGTTAGGTCAAGGAGAAGGTGGAGGGATATGGTGGATGAGTGTGTGAGGAAAAGAGGTATGGAAGTTGATAAGGCTAGAGGACTGACAAGAGATCGAGCTGGCTGGATGAGTGTTGTGAGAAGTGCATGATCAGGGATTTGGCACTCCTTTTTAACATGACAGTGTCTGGACTGACCCTATCAGATACGTTTAAGTGAAGCTACAGAATGTGGTGAAAGTCTTTGGTGTATCAGATAGAGCCAGGATTCCAGGGGCTTGAATGATGAGTGAATGGAAGCATGGCCCACTGGACTGGGCAAATTTGGGCTGTCTCAACGTTGCTACTCCTCAACCTACCCTAGGGTGGGAAAGAAGGTAAGGATGATGATGATGATTTCCATCAAACACTTCAGTCCAAGCTCCCCAAAACTCTTGATCATTTTTGCTAACATTTCATCAGCACCTGATGTTTTCCCATTTTTCAACCATTTCACAGCATTCTTCATTTCTGTAAAGCATAAGAAGATTCTGAAAGAAAAGCCACGAGCTGAGGGGGTTGACAAGGAAGCTGAAGGAAATTATAAAGCCTGCATGTGTTGTGCAGTGGTGCACTTCAGAAGGGGAACAAAATGCAGCAAAGACTCACTTTGACAAGAGTGGAATCCACCCACTGGAATGTTCCACCACCAGACACTCCACACGCCTCCTTCACGCTCTCCTGTAGCCTCACAATACGCTCACACAATTCACCACCTTTATTCTTGTTCTTGCTGCTCTCCCCATTTACATCCACAAGCACTTTCTGCTTCTTCTTCTTCTTCTGTAAAAATGAAGCCAGGACTGAGACAGAAACAGGGTCACTGTAAAGTTGTTAGTGTGCAAATGTTTATGGATCATCCTATAACAGGAGGAAAACTGGGAAAATAACAAAAGTCAGAAACATATATACTAATATAAATTTTACCTGTAGGCTGTGCCAATACATTATTAAGATATGACATTGGTCTAACAGGCTGCAACATACCTCATATGAATGAGATACTCAACCTTGTATACAAAGATGTTGGGAGGAGCAGTGTCATGCAAATTTTATGGCATACTATACTTGGCTTGCTGTAATATCTCACCTCCACCTCCAAAGTTTAACCCAGAGACAAAGGAATGGCTACTACCATAAGCAAAATTTATCTGCTTTCTTACTCATTTACCCCAGCATTAGCACTCTAGGAAGGCTGAAACCTATTTATAAAAAACAGGTGTTGATGCTGAAATCAAGGGCATGATAAATAGCAGCTATGGGAAAAGAACATGGAAAAAAACAAAGTACTCTAAGACCTCGATATAATGGACTTCAATAGACCGGAATTCACTTTTAAGGGAATTGAAGAGCTACCGGGCTAAATTCCCTTATATCTGAAAAAGTCCAATAAAGCCAGAAGCGATCCGGACTACCTGACCACTTCAGCTATGTTCCCCACAATAAGGTAAATAAAAGACATGTCTATCAGTGTACAATACAGTACCATATTATTATACAGTAATCCCTGTAATACCTGGAAGCCCAATTCCCAGACACCCCAATTCCTTGACATTTTGGGCCCGGGCTTTCGGAACCCAAAAATGCCCCCCCCCCCTGGCGCGCAGTGCCGAACAGCTGTGTTTTGCCACATAGTTCCCCTAACATCCAGCAGGGCGACACTGCCTCCTCCCCATTTCCCGCCTACCTATCGTCATGAGTGAAAGTTGGTCACCATGGCCGCCCACGTGCTCGCTTTTGTGGTGGTGCCCTACATGCTGCAGGCCCTGTCGTTCCTCAAGTGTGTAACGATGGCCCTGCAACCCGAGAGGAGGAAACGAATGGTTCTGACTCTGGAGAAGAAGAGGGAGATATTGGATAAGGTGGACGTGGGACGGTCGATGTCCCGCATCCACCGAGAATTCAACCTGGCCCGCTCTACCTTGTTTGATATCAAGAAATCCCAGGACAAACTCACCCAGTACATGGCTGACTTCGCATCGCAGACCAAACGCAACGTGCAGAGGAAGATTATGTACCCTCCCAGGTTTGCAGAAATCGTTCGTTCCACGCTGATTTGGTATCATCAACAACGTGCTGCTGGTGTGCCTGCAACACCTACTCTCGGACTCTGACAGTGAATAAACAGCAAAAACTCGCCACTAGACCACACGGGAATTTACAGTGTTGTGCAGTGTTAAGAACAGAATGTGCAGTGTTAAGAAATTAGAATGCAGAGTGCAAAGGCTTAAGTGAAGAGTGCTACTGTACACTGATTAGTTTCAAGTGTTGAGCAAGTAAGAAAAGAATGTGCAGTGTTAAGAAATTACAATTCAGAGTGCAATGGCTTCAGTGCAGAGTGCACCACTGGTGAGTTTCAAGTGCAGTGCAAGTAAGAAACGAATGCACAGTGTTAAGAAACTAGAATTCAGAATGCAAAAGGATTAAGTGCAATGCAACACTGGACTACTGTACGTGCTTCGGGTGCACCTTCGTACTGTCAGAGTCTGAAAGGAGGTGGGTTATTCTTCACGACAGCCACGGACGTGTTGTAAGTACCCTGGATACTGCTAAATATTTTCCATACTAACCTCTAAATCCTCATTCTCTGGTTCCTTTTCACTTATTTCATGCTTTCTGTCCCTTATTTGTGTGAATAGTGTCTTAAATAGGTGCTATGCATGTCCAGTAGGGATTTTTTTTTTTTTTTTTTTTTTTTTTAATGCTAGGAAGAAGGAACCAAAGGCCACAAGCCTGCAAAAACTGTTCCTTCCAAGGGAAAAACAAAATACAAGAGAGAGCCAAATTCAAGATCCAATTATTTCGAGATACCTAGACACACTGCGTTTGAAAGACTGGAGATCACAGGAAGCAGGAAATACAGACAGAGGTAGACAGTTCCAGAGTTGACCTGTTGCATCATGAAGGACTGGGAGTAACAGTTAACTCTTGCATTAGAGAACTGGACAGAAAAGGGATGAGAGTTTGCTGCTAGAGGGGGGCAACATGCTCAACATAGAGATGGAGCAATGCAAGCAGACAGTTCAAAGGAGCAGTGAACATTGATGCAGCGACAGAAAAGAGATAAAGATGCAACAGTGCGATGAAGAGACAGAGGTTGAAGGAAGCCAGTAAGAGGAGGAGAGTTAATGAGATGAAAAGTCTTTGACTCCACCCTATTGAGAAGAGCTGTATGTGGGGAACCTCCCGACACATGAGAGTTGTACTCCACACAGGGGCGGATAAAACCCCTGTATAGTCAACAAATGTGCAGGGGTAAAGAAGGAATGGAGTCAGCTTAGCACACCTAATCTCTTGGAAGCAGATTTTACAAGAGATGTAATACGATCTTTCCAAGATAAGTCCAGAGTGAATGAAACCCCAAGCATGTTCAAGGATGATGCAGGATAAAGCTGAATATTATTAAACATTCCTGGGTACACCTGTGGAAGATTCTGTCGGGTTGATGGGTGTAAGAACTGAGTCTCTGATGCATTAGGGTCCATAAGTACCAGTCCTGGAGGCATTTTCCCAATTCCTGAACAAACCGAATTTCCGGACGCGCCTTTGGTTCTATTACATCAGATATTGAAGCAATTACTGTATATTTTACCCCATTTGATTATTTTAGTGAAGGTATAATACAGTACAGTACTGCGGTGGTACTGAAAACAGTTTAGAAACTGTTGGTGCGATCCGGACTAATGTCTGATACCGTATATCGAAAAAAGTCTGGCTTAGCAGGGGGAAGTCCGGATGTTGCTTTTATCGTAATTTTGCTTTTTTCGGACCAGTTTAGGCCCCAATTAGTCCATTATAGTGAGGTCTTGCTGTATCTGAAATAGTGCATCACACACAATTTATGACATATTGGACAAACTGGCAATTCACTCAGCCCCAGATAGTACTCCGTCTTGCTTAGGTAGCTGCCAGCCTCCTGCCGTCTGGGAAACTTCCAACCATAATATCTCCGTAACTGTGGTGAGTTAAGATTCTGTGGGTTGTGCCATTTATAAGGCACTAATGTACATTTGAAGGCATTTTGTGGTGGTAGGTGGGGGCGCTCACCATTCACTCACTCAATGTAGTGCTGCTTTGGGTGTCTGCCCTTTCCTCTCTTCCTTCCTTCTCTTCTGTCTTTCTTTCCTTCATTCTTTCCTCTTCCATCTGCCTACGGGTTATTTTACACTCCCTCCTGTCTTTCTTTCCTTCATTAACCTAAGAATCTTGTCTCTTATTTGATTCATCTCCTCTATTATAGCTTTCATTGTAAAACTGCCTATATACTTATTCCACCTTTGACTACCTAAAGCACACGTTGAAGCTCCCGTGGCAGGATCAATAATTTTAGCTGGAGTTTTACTAAAATTAGGAGGCTACGGCTTAATCCGAATCTTACCCTTATTTACCGAAATAAATAAGAATCTAAGATGATTATGAGTCAGGCTAAGAATTCTAGGGGGATTCTTTGTTAGTATTATCTGTCTACGACAAGAAGACATAAAATCCCTCATTGCCTACTCTTACGTAGCTCACATAAGATTAGTACTTTGTGGGCTCCTAACCTTTGGATGATGAGGAATAAACGGTGCTGTTGTTGTGATAGTAGGTCATGGTCTATGTTCTTCAGGGTTATTCTGCCTTGCGAACATAGTGTACGAACGAATTGGAAGACGAAGTCTTCTAATTAATGAAGGCTTATTAAACTTTATGCCAAGAATAGCACTGTTGTGATTCTTACTAATAATCAGTAACATGGCTGCACCACCTTCCATTAATTTATTGGGAGAAATCAATCTAATCATAAGAATCATTAGATGAAACAAACTAACTGCTTTAAGGATCAGGGCCCGTACTTACAAAACACTAAGCCTGCATCATAAGGCGAAAGTCTGTCCTAAATTCACAGGAGCGAGTCATAACTCCTTATGTTCGACCTAACCTGAGTCATAGCTAAAGACACCTCCTGAGTTGGTATAGCGCTTAGGACGTGGCTTATGACTCGATCATAACAGTAAACATGGCCGCCGTACCACAACAACAATAAATTCGCCACCATCAACCAAGACGTTCTCGTGACAGGAAAGATGTGCATAAAGGGTTAACTAATGCAGAACTGGTAAAGAGATACCGCTTGGGCTGTGCAGGCATAATCTTCACGACAGATTTGGTGCGGAGGACCCTAACAACATCAACGGCAAGAACAAGACTCTCACGCCAGAAATGAAAGTTATTTTAATGTTGCATTACCTTGCAACTGGAAAAATGCAATTCTGTAGTGGTTACGACCACTTGTGCTTTTCTCTATCGTACTGTTGGAGTTCTTCATGCTGCTGGTGGCAGTGGTGGTGTTTGTTTACTGGATGGTGCGGTGAGGCAACATGTCCTCGTCCACAGTGAAACAAAGCAGTAAATAAATAATTCCCAAAACTTGACATTAATCAGCTGACTTTTCGCTGAAAACATTTGAGAGAAATATCGTATTTATTTTAGATTTTTTGTTACGTCTTTTCTCTGCTGTTTTTCGGTATTTTTCTTCAATTGTCAAAACTCGCAAGTGCAACATATAGCAGATGCTATCTCTGATGCTTATGATTTCCACCTAACAAAGTCTCAACTTTGTTATGATGAACTGCTCCTTAAGTCTCACATTTCTGACTTTCACCTAACTATGACGCAGGTTTTATAAGTACGGCCCCAGGTTACTATCTTTTTTCAGTGCAGCTTACACCCTTTATCTATATTCACTTAGACAACACAGCATATTTTCCAGATCTCTATACTCTTGTTGCTCAGGAAAAGTACGAGAATACTTAGTTTTAAGACTTCATTGAATTCCCCTAAACATCTTAAGTCTGCCTGTGGGTGACACAGCAGTACACTGAGTGACAAGCCAAATGGTTTCCTGTACACCAAGAAACCATTTACTACACTGGGTGGTAACCATATAACCAAACTATGGCACCTGGTAGTTCAGTGGGCATTTAAGGCACTCCAATCAGAATGAGCCGGGGTAGGTTTATATCCAAGGAGTGGTTGCGGTATATCGCTCACGTAATGCCACTCAGGGATGAGTGAGGCTGGTCACTCATTTTAAATGTCAGGACCAACTTGCCTAGCCCTGGGCTCCTATGTTCCTCATGGGGCAACATAGGATTGGATGATGGATGGAAGGATGCTGAATCAGCCTTACAGCCACACCAGCAGGAATTTTGCAGTCTCCCTATGCCACAGCCCACTGGTTAACCCCTCCGTGGCTGCCAGTGTTGAATGATGTTAAGCCAATAAATGGCCATAGGCAGCCTATAAAAAACTGCAAAAATTTTTGGGAAATGAACGAACGTTCTGAATGTTTTCAGACTGACCTACACTACACTCCCATACACCTCATCAAGAAGTTCAAAGCCTGCTGCTGTGATGAGTGGATTTTCAATTTTTTCACTCCTGGCCATGCCTAAACAAGCACAGCTTCACCCAATATCTCGACCCAGGCAGAAAATATCATCTTTGTCCTCTCTTGCAAAACACACATAACCACCTGTTTACTATTATGAAGTAGTACAGGCACAAATAAAAAAGAGATGATAAGTGAAAAATACATTTATGTCTTGGTATCTTTACCTATCTGCTCAGGTTTGTTGTACTGTAAGATGAAGTGCAACTTGTAGAAAACTATGAAAACTTTCGGGAAGTGAACGAACATCTGGGACATGAGACTGACCGTCACTTCACGCTCTCACATCTCATCTGTCAGTTCGCCACCTGCTGCCATGACGAGTGGATGCACGATTTTTTCGCTCATGGCCCTGCCTAAATACACATAGTTACATCCATTATCTCGACCCAGACAGAAAATATGATACTTTCCCACACCCACGATAGACAGGCAGCAACATATATTGTGAAAATAATAAGGTAAAATGATAGAGAATGGTGAATGTGTTACTACGGAAAAAAAACGTTTTCCCCCCTCTGTAAACGTATTTATTTCTTCTTTGTCTCTGTATTCGTAATAAGTAGACTTATTCGTAGTTCTGAAACTGCATTAGTATTCTATTTTTAGCCATGCATGTGGTGTGGGGTGGGCAAGTTGCTGCTCAACTTCCCATTGCTAATCGGATCTGACCCTCCACTTTCATCTTCTGTTGGATAGCCTAGCCTCGGGGGAAGCAATTTTCTCATTTAGGACTGGAAATTCAACCCTTTCACTCCCTTTTCCATGCATGGGCACAATGATAATGTAAAAAATAACTCAAAACTACCATAAACATATTTTATATCAAAAAGGTGAAAAAATATACAGTAATAATTTTTTTTAGCCACTCCTAATGTATTATGTACTGAAATCATTCAATATCATCATATCTCATATAAGCGCAACATTTCAGCACCATTCACATTGTTTTGGGGGGTAAAAAAACAATTATAACAACACCTGCGAAGTTGCACTGCGGCAGTACCTCTCGGTGGCGAATATTGGTTGCCGATATTTCTTCAACTTTTGCGCTCCATTGCAAACCAAGAATGGGTTTAGGAAGCTGAGATTTGCACTGTTAGGTATGTCTGAACTTTCTCTTCAATATGGCAAGAAAAAAAAAATCAGTTTTCGAAACTTCAGAAAATAGCCCCGGCGTCGGCCTGGGATGCACAAAAAATTCCGGACCCACGGCCAGGGAAGGGTTAAAACAATGAATATGACTTACTAACCAACAGAGACAAACCTGTACAGTCCATTCACTTAATACGTGAGAATTTGGGTGGTAGAAGACCTTGCTCTCTAGAAATTTCATGCTTTACAAATACAGTAACATACCTTATGGGGAAAATTCTAATTGCTGGGGTGACCACCTCATATGTCATCCCTTTGGCCCCTGGTCAGTGATTTTGCCTATGTATTATGGGACACTGAACACATGTGCACAGTATGTATAACCCACACAATAGCCCCTTCCCTTAAAATCTACGGTATGTAGGAAAGGTTTAGATGACTTGAAGAAATGGGGTTCAAAGGCAGAGAGAGGCAGTAACAGTGCTGCAGCATGGTGAAGATGGTGAGAAAAAAAAAAGGCGTGGCTTTGTGTCAACGATGGGACTGTATTCACCATGCAAGGTTGCCAAGGCTCAGCTGAGAGACGCTACACGGAGGCCCACTACATCGCACTGCTGCTGACATCATGACCCATGCCACATCTTCGCCCACACCACAAAGGTAGGGAGTGTTCTGCAGCATAACACAGGATTCGGCTCACTTTGCCACCCCGATTTTGTGTTTTCAAAACCAATTCGAACTCGCGTACTACCAAATATTTAATTTTTCAATCCCTCTCCCTCACACCCCAGGCATATTGCATAAAGAAACTTGCATATTAAGCAAATGGACTGTATAAGCAAAAATTTAACATAACTCCAATAGATAAAATTACCTTTTTCTTTACACATGTAACTTTCTCAGATGTTGGTGAAGTGTGAAGAGGGATGAGTGCCAGAAGAGCCAAAAGCAGCTCACACTGGTGCTGAAAGTGATTCACCTCCTCTGATGTTGTCCTTGGAGTTTCTGAAGGTTTGACAGCTATTAGTAACATCAATGAATTTAGATTTCTCTGGAAGTTACTGATACAAACTGAGGAGAAAAGGCAGGTTACATGATAGAAGATACACACAGAATAATGACACTAAACAGAAATATATTATGTGTGAGTTTAATATGTTGTTTGAGGAAGACACCAGGAGAGAAGCTGTGAAAAATATCACATATTTCATTCAATACTTACTCCTTATATTCCTTTTCATTTACATTCCATTACAATCATCACCTATAATGTCTTTTTTTTTTTTTTCCCCCTAGGAATAAATCTCCAAAGGATAACTGTGTCAGAACCATCCCCAAGTTACTTTTTGCCAACATGCCTTGCTCATCCCATGTCACTCCTCTTCATCCTTCTGTATCACCAATATTGTATACTGTTCCAGTCTTCTCTTCTACACCACATGAGGTCTTTATCTATCCATCACACAATTCTATACAGTTACATCTGACATATAGGGACCCAGGGCTAGGCTACTAAATCCAAACATTTAAGGTTTGAGTATTGCAGTGGATATTTGTGAAGGGAAGGGGTTGGTAATAGCCAATACCCTCTTGAGGCAAAAAATTATCCACAGGTAAAAGTGGCGAATGATGAGATAGCCAGGCAGTGAACTGAATGAATGGAAGGCAATGACTGATAATGTATGACACAGAGAATAAGGTATATAATGGATGTAAGAGCATACACAGGTTGGGGGAGTGGACTTTCTGACCACTATTTGTTGGTGGTGAAAGTCGAGGTACAAGTTCGATGGATGAATAGAAGGAAAGAAGGACAGGAGGAAGTAGTTCACACATGGAGGGTAGAAAGGTTGCAAGAGAATGGAAAAAAGGCCAATCATAAGAAAAAAAGAAAAAGCAACTACACAAATATGATCTGGCACAGACGGGGGAGGTGGAATGTGTATACAAGATATTCACAGAAGAAATCTGTGCAACATTTGAGGTGGTGTGTGGGGTGATTTGTGCAGCATGTGAGGTGGTGTGCGGGGTGATTTGTGCAGCATGTGAGGTGGTGTGTGGTGTGATTTGTGCAGCATGTAAGATGGTGTGTGGGGTGAAGAGAAATGAAAGGTGGTGCAAGGAACAGCATGGTGAAGAGGCGAGACAAACTGTGGCACAAAAGTTGAAAACATACCAGTAGCGAGTGGATGGGAAGCAGAGGCATGGAGAAAGTTGAGAGATGGAAGAGATAGTAAAATGTAGCGAGGAAGAGACAAGTGAAAAGACTAGTAAGAAAGAGTAAGAAAAGAGTAGATGAGGAATTTGAATGGAATCTGAGTGTAACATGGAGGGAATGTAAGAAAATGTACTCGAAGGAGGTAAAGAGTGTTAGGGTTATAAAGAGGTTGGGGAGAGAAAGATAAACATAGTACACTGATGGTGGAAAAGGGAGAAAAAGTAAGCAGACGGAGACAACACTTTAGTGAACTGTTAAAAATAGTGAATGAAAGTAATGCGAGTAAAAGTGACTGGGGAATGGCTAGGAGAAGGAAGGGAGAAGGGAGGAAGAGATCAGTAGGATGGACGTAGTGCAGGCAATGAAAAAAGTCAAAATGGAGAAATCCCCAGAAGGTGATGAAGCATGTGGTGAAATGCTGAAGCACGGGAGAGACAGTAATAGAATGTATATGGAGGGTGCACAAACTGGCCTGGGAGGAGGGTAGAAAAACAGAGGATTGGAAGTCAGGTATAATTATTCCCCTGTACAAAGGAAAGGAGAGGTATATAAGAGAGAGGGGTCTGAGTTGGGAGCAGGGCAGTGAAATGGCGGGGGGCATGGCGACGTGGAGGCAATTTGTTTGTGGCCACCTCATACGGGATTGAGGCATCTGGCAATATATAAATAGAAAGACAAATGAAAAGGAGAAAAAGATGAAGTGTGTGGTAATAATATGGGCATTTGTCTTCTTAGTGTAACAGAAAAAGCATATGGTAGGATACTTACTGACAGACTTAGGAAAATAACAAAGGAATTAGCTGGAGAAAACAGGGATGTTTTAAGATGGGAAGAAGTTGTGTAGATCAGATATTCATCCTCAAGCCATGTGGAAAAATTTTTAGAGAAGGGAAGCAAGTTGTATGAGGCCTTCATGGATTTGGAGAAAGCATATGACTGAGTGGATAGACAGGGAATGTGGAAAATATTAAGAATATATGGAGTAAATGGGAAGCTGTTGAATGACAAGAGGAGTCTGTATAAGGGTGCTTAGGCTGCAGTGCATGTGGATGGTGAAATTAGTGAATTTTTTAATCTGAATGTTACACTGGAGTCATGTCTCCATGCTTGTTCAATCTGTATATGAATGGGGCTATAAAAGAGATACAGGGTAGAGCAGTGGATGTTAGAGAAGCCCTAATGAGAGAGGGCAGCATCTGGAAACTTCCAGTTCTGTTGTTTGCAGATAATACCGTATTGTTAAGTGAAGACAAAGAGGAACTGCAAGGCTCGGTGAATGAGTTTGGGTGAGTACGAAAGAAACAGAATCTGAAGGTGAATGCAGGGACGAGCAAAGTTATGGCCTTTGAGAGAATTAAGTCACTGAATGTACACTGAAGTAGGACAATGAGGAAAAGGAAAATGTGAGTGAATTTAAGTACTTGGGTAGCATGAGTAAGGACGGAAGTCTGCAGGATGAAGTGCTTGAAAGTGTACAAGAGGAAAGAAAGGTTGCTGGTTCTTTAAAAGCAGTGATAAGAAACAGGGAAGTGAGCATGGAAGAAAAGTAGTTGCTGCATGAGAGTACAGTACTGTGATACTAACTCTAATGTATGGAAGAGAAGCATGGACCTTGTTGGAAGGACACAAGTCAAGAGTGACAGCAGTGGAAATGAGTTATTTGAGAGAAGCATGTGGAGTTACATGGAGAAACAGACTGAGAAATGAAGAAGTTAGGGAGTGTTGTGGTGTGGATGTGGATTGATGGAAAGTGTTAGGAGAAATACATGCAAGAGGTTTGGCCATGTGGAGAGGACAGAGAGCACTAAGGCAAGACTGTGCAAGCAGAGTGAAAGAACAGATCTGGGCAAATGTGGAAGTGTGCATGGAAAAGATTAAGAGAAATGACAGAGTCCTTTTTATTGGAGATATCAATGGAAAAGTAAAGAATGTGAAGGTGGACGGAAAAGATGGTGAGTGCCTGCAGATGAGGATGAGAATATGCTCTGGTGGACATCTGTGCAAGGAGGGGGTTGGTGATAACCAGTACCCTATTTAGGCAGAAAATGATCCACGGGTATCTGTGGCGAATGATGAGGAAAGTGGGTGGTGAACTGAATGAACAAAAGGCAATGACTGATTATGTGTATAAGGGTTGACAGACAAGAAGGTGTATCATAATGGATGCAAGAGTATACAGAGGTTGGGGAACTTTCTGACCACCACTTGGTGGTGGTGAAAGTCATGGTTCAAGTGCAATGGAGGAACAGGAGGGAAGGACAGAAGGAAGTAGTCCATACAAGGAGGGCAGAAAGGCTGCAAGATGATGAGAAAAAAGGCAGAATATGAGGAAGTGGTGAAGGAGCAACTGGGTAAATATAATTTGGAACAGATGAGAGAAGCGGAAGGTTATATTTGAAGAAGAAATCTGTGCAGACTGTGAGGTGAAGTGTGGAGTGAACAGAAGATGAAAGGGGGTGCAAGGAATAGCATGATGGAATGAAGAGGTGAGACAAGCTGTGGCACAAGAGAAGAAAGCATATACAGTAAAAGTCCTATTATTCGGCATCGATGGGACCGGGATGATGCCGAGAAACTGAATTTGCCGAATAAGCAAAAACCTACCCACTCAGTACCTTGAATATATTGGTGAACACTGTCATCACCACTTATGGTATTACAACTGTGTTTGGAGAGAGTTCTGCATTCTGTACAATACTGCAATTAATACAGTACTATACCTGAATCTGAAATATATATATAAATTATTGAACATATACAAGTGTAATGACACAGTAGGCCTACAAGTCAGATAACACTTCCTGGATGGCTGAAATGATACGGAATATTACCTACCAGCTCAGTACATCGCTTGTATTGGTGAACTCATCACTACTTATATTATTGTATACAGTACTTTTTCCAAACACAAAATAAAATAGTCTGAAAACCGCATAGAATAAAGTGAAGGAATATGAATTGGTAAGGTCTTTCTGATGAAAGTTAAAGGTACATTTAGCACTCATTCTTTTGTTCGTTTTTTTGTTTACATGTGAAAGGGAGAGTATTGATGGAAACAGTAATGCATTCCATTAACCTGTTAATAACCTCCGGCACTGAACAACCCCTTACAGTACCGAGGTCAGTGATGTCGAATTAGTGAGCTATGAAAAAACTGTGAACAATTATGGGGAGGGAACGAAAGTCACTGGTATGTTTACACGACTCTACGCTACGATTCCAAGCAATCAGGGGGTCGGTTAATCTCAGATGTTTTCGCCCATTTGGTAAATGCACCATAACTTTGTAATTTCTCCCGTGAATCATAGCGAATCACAGCATGGGTTTAGGAAGCTAAATAACACATTGTTGGGTGCGCCAGACGATTATCTTCACATCTTCAAGAAAATGGAAGAAATTTAATCTCTCTCAGTAGGTAGAGTAAGTTTCTTCCATTCTTCTGAAATCAATTTATTTTTCCTAAAGATGTGAAGATAATTGTCTGGCTCACCTAGCAATATGTTATTTAGCCTCCTAAACCCATGCTATGATTCACTATGAGTCACGGAAATATTGATAAAGTTACAGTGCATTTACCAAATGGGCAAAAACATCTGAGATTAACTGACTGCCTGACTGTTTGGAATCGTAGCGTAGAGTCGTGTAAATATACCAGTGACATTCGTTCCCTTCCCATAATGTTTTTTTTTTTTTTTTTTTTTTTTTTTTTAATAAATAGCTCACACTAACTTGGCATCACTGACATCGGTACTGTAAAGGGTTGTTCAATGCTGGAGGTTATTAAGGGGTTCATGGGATATATTACTGTTTGCATCAATACTCTCTCTTTCACATTAAACACAAAAATGAACAAAAGAATATGCGCTAAATATACGTTTAACTTTCATCAGTTACTTGAGAGGAGCATGTTGAGTGATGTGGAGGGACAGGTTGACGAATGAAGAAGTGAAGGAACGTTGTGGGGTAGATGTGGATGTGGTTGAGAAGATTAGGAGAAATACACTGAGGTGGTTTGGACATGTGGAGAGAATGGAGAATGAAAGACTGACTAAGAGGGTGGATGTAGGTGAGGTGGAGGGAGGGAGAGGGAGGGGTAGACCGAGGATGAGGTGGAGGGATGGAGTTGAGAGGTATATGAGGGAGGGGGGGTGAGCTGGGGGGAGGGTAGTCAAATGGTGGGTGACAGAGTGACTTGGAGGCGTTTTGTCTGCGGCCACCCTTTGCGGGATTAGGGCGTCGAGCTATAGATAGATAGATACACTTTCATCAGAAAGACCTTAGCAATTCATATTCCTCCAGTTTAATTTAAAGTATTTTTCTGACTTTAGGTTAGGTGGGTTGGTTAAATCAGTACGTACAGTTAAACTCGGTTAGGTTAGGTTTAGTTAAACAGGACAGTCCCTTCCACCATTATGCTGAGGAATAAAAATATTAGAGCTGTCACAGCCGTACAGCTAAAAACAACGGGGAAACTGATTTAACAAGCAACATTTATTTATGGGTAATGCATTACAGTATCAGTGGTTCATGGGCTATGCAATTACCGGTAAATGTCATTTTCAGGAAGGCGTCAAGAATGAAAGAATTTCAAGACTTAGCAAGGGGGCTTGGAACGTAACCCTCGCTAATTTGGTTGGGGTGGTTACTGTGCTGTATGATACTGTGCAATATTGTAATCAATACAGTACTATACCTGAATCTGAAAAAATTTAGAAATTAGTGAACATACAGAAGTGTAATGAAACATTAGGCCTACAAGTCACAGATAACACTTCCTGGACTGCCGAGATGATTCCGGACATCTGCCGAACAATCAAAGATTTTCATAAATGGGACTATTTCTCAAAACTGCCGAAATGTCGGATCTACTGAATAATCAGCTGCCGAATAATAGGACTTTTACTGTAGTGTGTGGATGGGAAGCAGATGCACGGAGGCAGTTGACAGATGGAAGAGAGAGTTATATGTAGAGAGGAAGAGAGGGGTGAAAAAATTAGTAAGAGAGAGTAGGAAGAGAGTGGAAGAGGAATTTGGAAGGAACCTAAATGTAATGTGGTGGGAATGTAAGAAAATGTTCTCGAAAGAGGTAAAGAGAGTTAGACAGGGTGCTAAAGAAGGTAGTAGGGGAGTGAAAGATAAAACTGGTAGACTGATAGCAGAGACGGGAGAGAAAAAGTTAGCAAATGGAGAGAATACTTTAAGGAATTACTGAATACTGAGAATGAAAGTAATGCAAATATAAGTGGCTGGAGAATGGCTGGGAGGAGGAGGAGGAGGTGAGAAGAGAGGAAGGAATCAGTAGGATGGACGTAGTGGACACATTGAAGTCAAAATGGGGAAAGCCCCAGGAACTGATGGAGTGTGTGATGAAATGATGAAGCATGGGAGAAAGATAGTAATAGAATGAATATAGATGTGCAGATTGGCCTGGGAGGAAAGTAGAGTCACAGAGGATTGGAAGTCAGGTATAATTATTCCCCTGTATAGAGGAAAAGGGGAAAAAGAAGTATGTGGTCATCATATGGGCATTTTATCTTTTTAGCATAACAAGAAAAGTGTATGATAGGATAGTTATTGACAGAATTATGGAAACAAAAACAAAAACAGAAGAATTAAAAAAACAGGAATTAGTTGGAGAAGAACAGGGGGTTTTAGGAGGGGAACAGGTTATGTTGATCAGATATTCATCCTCAAGTCTTTGGTGGAAATTTTCTAGAGAAGGGAAAGAAGTTGTATGCAGCCTTCTTGGATTTGGAGAAGGCATATTACAGAGTAGATAGACAGGGAATAAGGAAAATATTAACCCTTAGTTGGTGGCGGAACTATATACAGACTGTGCAAAATCTACTGAAAAACTGCAGGGAGACTATACTTAGATACTTCCCCAAAAATTGTCCTCTGTAAATCCTAGCAGAGACTATATATAGTCAACAATGTGTAAGTGCCCTAGAGCCTCAAATATTCCTAACTGGCAACATACGGGTAGTGGGTGGCTTACATAATGTTGCTCACTCAATAACTCAGTCAGTCTGTTCCCAGCTCTTGGAGGGAACACAACACTCCTTTGTTTCTTCTGTTGACTGCAATTTCTAATTTTCTTTTGATATTTGGATACTGTAGACATTATCATGTCCCACACAAGGAAGAAATCTTAGTGATGATGAGATACAACTTATTCTAGATCAAGATCTGGATGATTTCACTGACGATATTAACAGTGATTCTACATCAGACAGTGATGGTGATGACACTGAGAGTGGTGATGAATCACAACTTGAGACTGCAGAGAAGCCAGATGATAATCTATCAAGTGCAGAAGTTGATGGCAATGATGACAGTGCTCCAGTTGGGTGGCTGAATCATTCTTCAGTTAGTAGAGAATGACTGCCATTTACTGGAGACACAGGGGTCAAAGTAGTTTTGCAAAATCCTAAGGACCCACTGGAGATTTTTATGTCTTTCGTAGACATGGATATAACTGAACATATAGTGAGAGAAGCAAACAAATATGCTGTCAAGGTCTGTGAAGAAAAGAGAAGGAAGGGGAAAATGATGAAAGAAAGTAGAGATCTGATGTGGAAGGAAACTAATGTTGGGGAGATTGTTATAACTTTTTAGGTTTGGTCATTTTACAAGGCATTTATAAATATGAACTTTAGCTGCTAACAAAATTAAGGTTTTGGTATCATAAGCATCCTGTACCCAGGAAACCATTTACTACACTGGGTATTGGCCAGGTTAAGCGTCTCCCAGATTCCTCTATCCAAAACCACTTAATCATGAAAGATGTTTCGGAGAGCCTAAGACGGCCCCATACCTGCCCAGGGCCACAACCAAACAGGCAAATTTGCATAGCCATGTGGAATGTGAAGGATGTGAATGGGGAGAGCAGGAGGGTGGAAGTGGTGAATGTGTTCATGAGTGCAAGATATGCCGTGATGGCACTGTGTCAAACTAAGATGAAAGGGTGCAAAGTGGAGGAGAGGGAGGGTGTGAAATGTGTAAGATCGGGCATGAATGGATGAGGAAGATGCAAAGAAGTTGTTGTTTTGTTGATGAATGAGGTGTGGCAGAGTGAAATGAGAGATTACAAATGTGTTAGCTCAAGATGTATGTATATAAATTTCAAGCTAGAGAAGGTGAAAATGGCACTGATTGTAGTATTGGGATGAGCCAGATGAAGTCTATCTATATACCTAGGCTGCTTCCCCCAAGGAAAGGGAGGTAGTGGGAGAAATGTCCAGGAGCTATAAAGTGATCGTAATGGGCTATATGAATGGGAGAGTAGGCACTGGTCCTCAGGATGACATAATGAGATGTAATGGAGTACCAGGAGAAAAAGATAATGGGAAGTGACTGAAGGATATGTGTCTGGAAAGGAGGTTGTATATTTGTAACTCGTATTTCAAACACAAAGATGCACATAAATATATATATGGTATAAATGAAATGGGGACTGTGTTGAAAGGAACCTGCTTGATTACGTGCTCGTAGAGAGGTCGATGCTGGGAATGGTTGCTGATATGAGGGCTGTGAGAGGACGATGTGGAAGTCTGTCAGATCATATGATTGTAGTATGCAAGATCAATCTGAGAGGAGTGAGGTGGACCAAAAGAGAGAGAGAGAAGCAGTCACGGAGAATGACTGAAAGTCGAGAGGCTGAGAATTTAAGAAACAGCAGATGAATACAGGACCAAACTAGGGGAGAAGTTGGAATCAATGAAATAGATCTGGACAGCCTGTGGAATGCATACAAGGATTGCTTAATTAGGAATGCTAAAGCAGTGTGTGGTGTGGCAAGAGTAACAACAAAGAAGTGTATGCATTATATAGGCACTAGCATATATCTCATAACACAATGTGCAGGATGTAGTGTCTGCTGGAGACATACACAGCTTCTCACTAGGAATGTCAATCCACATAATGTATATTCACAATCTTGTTGTCCCAGACCATCAAGAATGCTTAACATATGATGTATCTCAAACAATCTCTTTGTAGTCCAGACGACCAAGAGTTTCATGACGTATTCAAACACGTGGGGTAACCAGTTCTAGTCGGTCAGTTCACGTGAATGGAAATCTACTAGACACATCACATACACACACATCCTCTCCAAGCTGTATATAATGTCGGAGAGATTCCCTTCAGGTCAGAAGGGGTTGGAGAGAAGGCCCGATAACACGAGGGTCAGCAAGGAGGCTTTGCCATCAAACTACGTTACACTGTAAATCACAATTCGATATAACTGTACAATAAACTAAATAACCCAAGAGTGCTCTAACTCATCTCGCTGATACACAAAGGGGGAAAGTGAGACAGATAGACCTAACTATTCACTCTAGCTGACAACCCACCATTTAATGAGCAGCGACTAGTTCAAGCCATACTACGTCTCATGACTTCATTCTGGCAGCGCTTCGACAATCTACAATCGACCTCCCTATCTCCCTACAAGTACCTATGACCATGCTCTCGAGATTCATGGCAAGGGGTAACAATGAACCAATTATGATAAACTACATTTATTCTGGCAGTGCTTCGACGATCTACAATCAACCTACCTATCTCCCTACAAGTACCTATAGCTACACTCTCGAGATTGGTGGCAAGCGGTAACAACAAACCAACAATGATAAACTACACTCAGCGATATTGGTGATAGCAGTAAACGAAGCCGATTAACGTCTCAATCAACAATCAACAAGCAAAGTACAATCAAAACAACCTATGACTGCTCTACAGGCAACAGTCATCAATCAAACTACAAGCGAATACAGTAGGGGGGGGGGGAAACAGAGCAAGAGCTGACAGAGCATCAACACAATTTAACTTCATCCCTAATCACTCCTAACCACCTCAACCACAACTCCACGATTCACAAGAGACAATAACAAAGATAAACTAGGTCTACCAATAACTCTACAAGCCTATAATTAATCTCAGCAAGTAAGGAAAATCAATCATACAAGTTAAGAAGAAGAGGAAGCAAACAAGTAGGTGGGTGAAGTGTGTGACAGATGAGTTAAGCACAGCATAGCTGACCTCCACCACCTACTCCACCACCCCACCACAACCCCCTCCACTTTTCCCCAACCACCACCATCTCCACCACCGGAAGAGGCGAGCAAGTGTCTTGACCCCACAATGATGACCAACGATGCTGATGTGTTGAGCTGGATCAACAATCTTGAACATCAACACATCCCTCATCACCTGTCACACCACGACTGTATCTCCACTAATATTTTAGCAAGCTGATTTATTCTAAGCAAGGTTGTATCAGTCAACACTTCATCACTTACATAACTATCCACAATATACTAACACTTAATTAACGAACCAATTATATATATATACAGTGGGCTCGCACAGTGCGCAAGAGATTGGGCGGTGCACGAGCTCGCGCACTGGGAATTCGCATACTAGGAATACATAATCTTATGGGAATAATTACATATGGGCGGTACCCCCTCATACCTGAACATTTTTTGGCCCTTAGAGCAATAATAAAGGTCATATGTTTCAGACATTGTACTAAAGCTATAGTCACAATAACAAAAATATGGGTAGTCACCTTAACAACAGTAGACAACAGGCCTGATGACCTTAAATAACAGGGGTTCCGAGGCGCGGCAACACGTACAACGCCGCACTCCCCACCGCACTAACACTTCCCTCCGCAGACTCCTCTTGATCACCTTCCCCAGGAGCATCAAAGTCACTCACTTCGGCCATAAACCCTTCAAAGTCCAATGCTGACAATTCTGACATTGCATCCTCTTCATCCTCAACAGGAACGGAGCAGACGATGTCGATGGTTCCGCTATTTCACCAACTTGAGCCCGCTGTGTGTAGCTTGTTATGAGCGTCTGTATTCTCCTGTTTATTTCTTCCCTGTGCTTGTCTCTGTAGAAACGGAAGAGTTTGTCGATACCAACCAGAAGTTCCTCCGTTCTTAAGTTGCTCACTTCCTGTTCCTTCACCTCTTCCTTGAGCTTATCCACGGCAGCAAAGATCTTGCTAATATTTGACATACACAGCTCTGTCCTGCCTTCCATCACGCTAGGCTGCTCAACTTGACTCTGTCTGGCGCATCAACATGACGACACGTGATGCGCTCTGTGAGGGGTGGTCGCGCACTAGTAGAAAATGGCATTTTTGAGACACTCCTTGCCTCTGCCTCGCGTTCTGTGCGGTAAACTTGCGCATTAAAGGGTTTTTGGTTATGATCTTTGGTCACTCATGCACAAGGCAAATCACGCACTGCAGTGACGCGCACTGTGCGAGCCCACTGTATATATATATATATATATATATATATATATATATATGTATATATATACAGAAAACTCGCCCTGAACGCGTGGGTTTCGTTCAAACTGTGGCACATTCGGCGCAAAACCGCGTAAATTTTAATTACTCCTTATTTTGCTCCCTAGACCCCCTAAATGTGGTGTTTCGTTCTTATAGCTGCCATTGGTAATCAATATGAAGCACTTTAAGTGGTTAGAAGGTTTATTTAAAGTTATAACTTACAAATACAGTATTGCACAGCAAAATTCAACATACAAATACGTAAACACAAAGCAACATTCTGACGCCGATCGGTTTCGGGACAATTCACCGTCACAACAATAACAAGACAATTTGCCATCATTAATGAAGACAGCTATGGATGATGCTAGAATATAAGTAAAAGGCGACTACAGCGAGGAAGAAACAAGTTAATTACTGCATTGACTAAAGGTGCACCTAATGAAAAATATCCAAAGCCCATACTATTGAACAGACTTTGACGGATCCCCCTGAAATATAGTTATTAAAGTATTGATTAATTAATAATAAATACATTTATAGAATGACGGGGAATCATCCAGGGTGCAAATTGTCCTGACAGGGAATCGTCCATGTTTTGACAGGGAATTGTCTGACGACGAATTGACCTGACTCGGAACCCACTGATCATGGGTAATCATATAAATCATGTTAACTGGTTACATGGCTTTATTTAATGCTTTAACTTTATTTAAATTCTTTAACTTACAAGTACATACCAGAACAGTAAATAATTTAACTTACAAATACAGTAGTACGGAAAAGCAGTACAGCAAATCTTTAACGAACAAATAAAAAAGGAAATATTCCGACACCTACCAGGTAAACTGGCTATAAGACTGTTTCTTGCTTTAAAGTTATTTAATAGTACTTTAACTTGCACATAAACTTACCAGAAGAGTGATGTAAATATTTAACTTACAAATACAGTACTGTGGAAAAGCAGTACAGCGAATCACATGATCACGTGATCAAAATAAACCGTGCGTGCTGCGCTGATGGCCTTTCAAAGGATTCTCTTGTGTAAATTTATAGTTTTCGTAATGGCTCTCTAATTGTAAATATCCCAGCACTTACCACGTATAACTGCAAGCGCGTTCGGTGAGAACGTGTTCGGGGTGAGCTTACTGTATATATACACATACACATATACATATATATATATATATATATATATATATATATATATATATATATATATGTGGCCGCGCATGCGAGTTTGTACCAAGCGACATTTTTTAAAAAAGCCAGAAATAGTATTTAAAGTTTGTGAATATTGAAACGATCATAACTCCGTTGTTCTTATATCTAGAGACTTCATTCAAAGACCAAAATGAAGGGTATAGTATGCCGAATATGCCCATATTGTCAGTAATCGAAAATAATATACACGAATATACAAAATTATAGTTTTTTCCAAAATGCCGAAAATCAGCGATTTTTAGTATACAACTTCAACAAAGTATAACTCCGTTAATAATAATGCTAGAGACTCCAGTAAAAAACCATAGTAAAGAGGAAAGGATGCAGATTATGAATATATAAACAGATTTTGGATAAACCAATTAGTGCAAGAGAAAACACCTGTTTTCCAATTGTGACAGAATTTTCAAAGTTCATGATCACAAAACCATTCAGTACATAGTTGTTAATGGACATAAAGTCATCAAATATGCACTAGGGGGTGGTGATAATGCACTAAGCCACCACGTGCATTATTACCACCCCCAGTGCCATCAGGTAGTGCCACACATCCACCATTGTCACCAGCGTCATCACTACTATCACCACCAACCCCAACACTTTCACCACCACAAACTATGGCACCAGGAGCCATATCACCATCGCCAGCATCCTCCCATAATGCCACACTAGCTGCACCATTATCGTCATAATCACTATGACTATCACCACTCTCCAAAGCAGCCACACTGACACCACGTGCTTTTCCGTAAGACCAAGGCAAGCTTTGTGGGTGTAAAAAACAGCCAATTTAAAAGACCTGGAGCCTTCAGCAGGGCCGCTCTCTTGCACCCCTTGAAGGCCCAGCGGTAGGGTCATCAACATACTATCAGAAGACATTAAGAGCACAATGAACACATAAAAAGGGGGGGGGGAGTGTAGCTTTGGTACGGAGAGAATGACACACGAGGCAAAACTGGGCCTTCGCAGTACCACCAACAGCATGCGCTGGAAACGCTGAAAATAGCACGTAGCCATATCGTTAGCATAAGAGTTTTTGGGTTAATGAGAAACAGTATTGACCTTATTTGACATGTCAGAGCATTGGCAAAATTTACTTAATAATCTGGTACATAAATTAAAATTATATTCATAATAATTGTTAGATGCTAACAATAGCCAACAATGTATAGCAAGTGGACTGGCAGTGACTCACCCTGCCGGTGTCACTTGGTACAAACTCGCCCGCTCTGATGGTCTGTCACCCACCCTCACCTCACAAATCAATTTAAGTGTTGTATTTTGGAGGACTTTCAACCTTATGTCTGGTTCAAAATTTTACCAAGCGACATGTTGGGTCTGGTTAGTACTTGGATGGGTGACCGCTTGGGAACACCAGATGCTGTTGACATAACGTTTTACGTGTCAAGTGGGGTTGGTGGAGGAGTAGTGCCCCTCCCTGTAAAACAATTAACTCTAAGCCTTGGTCACCCCATTTGGGATACATGGCATCTGGCAATGAATGAATGAATGACATGTCTAAGATATAAAAGAAGGGCCAAAATAGTGATATAATATGAAAACGCACGATCGCCTTGGGTGGCGCTTGGTACAAACTCGCATGCGCGGCCTATATATATATATACAGTACAATCCCAGCTATCCGGTATCCAGACAAACGGAATACTCAGAACAACGGGAAAATTCAAGGGCTGGTAAAAATGTCAGTAAGTTATAACTGTGCGCCAATTTGAATGGACCGCCAAACCGCCGTTTGATTGTGTCACGTGAGGCTGGGGGAAGTCAGACAAAGCGAGGTGAAGGCATTTCCGGCTGATGTAAATCCCTAGCAAATCCTCTTAACCACCCCTCCTCTCCCCCTCTTTCCCCTACTTGAATTCAGTCATCCTCCACACCCTCCAAAAATCACCAGTCTGCGTTTTGCCACCAGACAGTAAACAAGGTCTTTTGCTGTTGTGTTCCTCTGATAGACGGTAATTTGTACACTCCAAAATGCCTGAAGTGCAAACTAAACGTAAGCGTATCGTGCTTACCTTGAAACAGAAGCTGGACATATGCAACAGACTTGAAAAGGCGAACATTATAAAACACTAATGGCTGAATATAAATGTTAATAGGAATGAAAGTTTACTTTGTTGGAAGAAAAATAAATAATATGCCTCCATTTCATACGTACATCATTTATTTTATTTTCTGCAAAACAGCTGAGTGGCGGGTGAGGGGTGGAGTGATGGAGGTCAGGTAGGGAAGAAGAAGAAGTCGGAAACGTAAACAAACTCACGTGAGGGCACAAGTGTTGTGATAATTCTACAGTGCAGTCTTAACACATCATCAGTTCACTAATAAATGTTCAAGCTTTTATTTCTTTATTTTATTTTTCAATTTTTATGAGTACAGTACATATAATGAATACAGTAATTCGGTAAACAATGGACTGGTGTAATTTGCAGTACTGCAAGTTGCTAGACATTGCACACGTGCGTTATGACCATGGTGTGTGTTTACAAGGCAGTTTTTCAGGCGGAATCTCTTAGTGTAACCCCTAATGTGACTGGTGAGTACCTGAACTGTATTTACTGCTGTGATAGCCTTTGTATAGATTTGACTTGAAAATCAGAAATACGGGAAAAATCTGTAACCGGGAAGGTAAATTCCCCAAGCCACCCGGTTAACTGGGATTGTACTGTATATATATATATACACACACACACAGTAAACTCGCCACGAACATGTTCTCGCCGAACACGCTTGCAATTATACGCGGTTAGTGCTGGGATACGTATAAGACAACGTAAGATTAAAGAACCATTACGAAAACTATAAATTTACGCGAGAGGCCTTTGAAAGGCCAAATCCTCAAATATCAGCGCAGCACGCACGGTTTGTTTTGATCACGTGATGTGATTCGCTGTACTGCTTTTCCACAGTACTGTATTTGTAAGTTAAATATTTACATCACTCTTCTGGTAAGTTTATGTGCAAGTTAAAGTACAATTAAATAACGTTCAAGCAAGAAATAGTCTTATAACCAGTTTATCTCACAGGCGTCAGAATATTACCTTTTTTATTCGTTTGTTAAATATATGCTGCACTGCTTTTCCACAGTACTGTATTTATAAGTTAAATATTTACTATTCTGGTATGCACTTGTAAGTTAAAGCACTTGAAGAAAGTTAAATAATTAAATAAAGCCTTGTAACCAGTTAACCTGATTTATATGATTACCCACGATCGGTAGGTTCGAAGACAATTTGCCATCATGGTATTTCCCCGTCAAAACATGGACGATTCCCCTTCATGACAATTCGCACCCTGGATGATTCCCCGTCATTCTATAAATATCTATCTATCTATCTATAGCCCGACGTCCTAATCCCGCAAAGGGTGGCCACAGACAAAACGCCTCCAAGTCACTCTGTCACCCACCATTTGACTACCCTCCCCCCAACTCACCCCCCCCTCCCTCATATACCTCTCAGCTCCATCCCTCCACCTCATCCTCGGTCTACCCCTCCCTCTCCCTCCCTCCACCTCACCTACATACACCCTCTTAGTCAGTCTTTCATTCTCCATTCTCTTCACATGTCCAAACCACCTCAGTGTATTTCTCCTAATCTTCTCAACCACATCCACATCTACCCCACAACGCTCCTTCACTTCTTCATTCGTCAACCTGTCCCTCCACGTCACTCCACATGCTCCTCTCAAGTAACTCATTTCCACTGCTCTCACTCTTGACTTGTTCCCCTCTTGCAAGGTCCACGCCTCGCTTCCATACGTCAGGGTAGGGATCACAATACCATCATGCAGTGACTTCTTAACTTCCATACTCACCTCCCTATTTCTCATCACTGCTTTCAGTGAACCAACAACCTTCCTTCCCTGCTGTACCCTTTCACGTACTTCATCCCCCAAAGTTCCATCCTTACTCATCACACTACCCAAGTACTTGAATGCACTCACATTCTCCATATCCTCACCATCCAACCTCACTGCACACTCTGTGACTTCATTCCTCTCAAACACCATAACTTTACTTTTGTTTACATTAACTTTCAGCTTCCTCTTCCTACACACTGTCCCAAATTCATTCACCAAACCTTGCAACTCCCATTCATCTTCACTTAACAATACTGTATCATCAGCAAACAGCAACACAGGAAGCTTCCAAATCTCACCCTCATTCATTAGGGCCAGCCCCACATCCACTGCCCTACCTTGCACCTCCTTTACAACCCCATCCATATATATATATTAAAATATACTTATATTAATTAATCAATACTTTTATAAATATACTTATTATTAATTAATCAATACTTTAATGACTATATTTCAGGGGGATCCATCAAAGTCTATGTTGTCTTGTTATTGTTGTGACAGCGAATAGTCCTGAAACCATTTTGCTCCCTAGATCACCTAAACATGGTATTTTGCTGTTATCTGCCATTGGTAACCAATATGAAGCACTTTAAGTGGTTAGAAGGTTTATTTAATGTTATGACTTACAAATACAGTACCGCACAGCAAAACTTCAACATACAAATACGTAAACACAAGGCAACATTCCGACGCTGATTGGTTTTGGCATCGGAATGTTGCTTCGTGTTTATGTATTTGTATGTTGAAGTTTTACTGTGCAGTACTTAAGTCATAACATTAAATAAACCTTCTAACCACTTAAAGTGCTTCATATTGATTACCAATGGCAGATAACAGCAAAAGACCACGTTTAGGGAATCTAGGGAGCAAAATAAGGAGTAGTTAAACTTACGCGGTTTCACGCTGAACGCGACACGTCAGGAACAAATCCCACACGCTGGGGGCGAGCTTGCTGTATATACATATACAGTAATCACTCTAATATCCGGACGCCCAATAACCGAACATCCCCACTAACCGAACCTTATCGTCCTGGGATCAAACATCCCCCCCCCCCATTTTTTTTTTTTTTTTTGCCGTCCGTAATTTGAACTTGCCGCGCGCGCCGCGTGAGAGCATTGTTTTGGTTCGTCATTCCTCCGACATCCGATAGAGCGCCGCTGCATCCTCCCCACTTCCCGCCTGTCTCTCACTGCGACTGGACCTACGCTCTTCGCCATGGCTGCCCACGTGCTCGCTTTTGTGGTGGTGCCGTACTTGCTGCAAGGCCTCCTGCTGCTCTCTGCCCTCCTCTTAGTGTGTGTGATGATGGTCCCGCCTCCTGAGAAAAGGAAGAGAGTGGTGCTGACTCTGGAGAAGAAACGGGAGATATTGGAGAAAGTTGATGTGGGTTGGTCTTCTTCACGCATTCTCCGCGAGTTCAACCTGGCCCGGTCGACTTTGTTCGATATCAAGCGTTCCCGAGACAAGCTCATGCAGTACACGGCTGACTTCTCGTCGAGAAGCAAACGCAACGTGGAGAGGAAGGTTATGTTTACCCCCAAGTATGCAGAAATCGACCGCTCCACGTTGATTTGGTATCGACAGCAACGTGCAGCTGGTGTGATGGTACGTGGAACGGAGCTGAAGGCTGCTGCTGAGAAGTTTGCAAGGCTTCACGACGCCCTACACTTCAAGGCATCCGAGGGTTGGCTCTTCGCGTTCAAGTTGCGACAGGGCCTTACTAACCGTAAAGCACATGGCGAAGCATTGGACGCTAACGAGGATGGAGTGGACGAGTTTCGGCACAAGGTGAAAGGCTTGATCGACAGGGAGGGCCTCACTCTTGGTCAAGTCTATAACGCTGACGAAACTGGCCTATTCTATCGCTCGGTGCCAACGAACACTCTAGCCGATGAGACAGAGAAGCGTGTACCTGGCCGCAAGCTTTCTAAGGAACGGATATCTGCTTTGTGTTGTGCCAATGCTAACAGCATGCACCGGCTTAAGCCCGTTATTGTTGGCCGTGCAAAGCGGCCTCAGTGCCTTCGTGGGGTGATGGATGTCCTTCCTGTCGTATGGTACCATTCTTTGAAAGCATGGTTCACAGCTGTGATTTTCAAAGACTGGTTTCACCGTCACTTCGTCAAGGAGGTCATCCAGTACCAGAAGAAGACACTGGGAATTCCTCGCGACCAGGTAAAGGCTCTCCTTCTCCTCGACAATGCACCTGCCCACCCGTGCGACAAGGACTTGGTTGCTGAGAACAGCCGTATTAGGTGCATGTTTCTGCCACCTAATACGACTGCTCTCATTCAACCCATGGACCAAGGAGTGATCGTGGCAACAAAGCGCCTGTACCGTCGGAAGTTCCTGGACGAGGTGATGGTTGTTCTCGAGGACGAGGACGAGCGCAGGGAAGGACATGACACTCGAGGCAAGCGGACTTTGGAAAACCTTCGCCGCTACAACATCAAGTCTGCGCTGTACAACTGGGCTAGTGCATGGAAGGAAGTCCCTGTGAAAACTCTTGAAAATGGTTGGTCTCGTCTGCTTCTCGGAACAGATGTGGAGTACGATTTCCTAGGGTTGGACGTGGATGACTTCCATGCACGGCTACGTATGCACGGCGACGATGTTGATGTGGACGATGTTCATGAGTGGTTGGACGACGACGAGGGCGATCCTGGGTATCAGACGTTGTCTGATATCGAGATCGCGTCTTCGGTTGCTGGTGTCAGTCCCGAACTTGAAGATTCCGACGACGAAGGCGATGATGATGTGGACTCCTCTCAGCAGGACGCTACTCCAGCCATCCCCGAGCTGAGCGCACTCCGGGAACTTTTAGAGTTCGTCCTAGAATACCTGGAACACCCGGACTGCGACAGGGAGATGGGGCCCTTGGGACTCGTGGAGGAAGTGCATGCTTCCCGGCAGCGCATCATCAATCGCCAGAATCGTCGGTCCTTGCGTCAGTCAACGATTGACAGTTTTTTCAGGCCCGTGACCCCCGCTGTGCCAAGCCCTGGTTCCACTCCGTTGCCTCCCCAAGACAGGCCCTCATGCTCCGAGCCACAGCCCAGCACATCAGCTACAATGGAGTCACCGCTCGATGTGAGTTTGCGGCTATCTTCAGAGTCTTCTGTAGTCGGTACGCCATCACCACGACCCACCGATGCACCCCTTGGTCGCCTGCCAGTGATACTCTCGGACTCTGACAGCGAATAAACAGCAAGAACTTCTCCACTAGACCACACGGGAATTTTGAGTGTTGTGCAGTGAAAAAAACGGTGTGTTGTGTTAAGGTTTTCGAAATGAGAGAAAAGACTCAGTAGAAAAGAAATTTAACGTAACTAACCTTCTTTGTTTTGGCTTTGGAAAATAAAAAAAACTGGGGAAAAGTTAATGTGCAACACAAAAATTTAATGGAACATTATTTGGACTAAAGTGAACACTGTGAAGAGAACGGACTTCTGTGTGTTATTGACTAAGTTCAGTGCAAGACTTCAGGAAGAGTGTACTGCAAGTGCTTCAGGAAATTGTTCTTACTGTCAGAGTCCGAGAGGAGGCGGTTATTCATCGAGGTGGCCAAGGACTTGATGTAAGTAGCCAGAATGTTTCATATTGTACTTTTTTCCATACTATACTTACTAGAATGTTTCATATTGTACTTTTTTCCATACTATACTTACCAGAATGTGTCATACTGTACTTTTTTCCATACTATACTTACCTCATGCATGTGCAGTAGGAATGTGTTTTTCAGAGCTAGGTTCGGTTAGAGTCCATAAGTACCAGAATGTTTATTAATGTATGAACATACTTCTAAACCCACATTTTATGTTTCTCTTGCATTTATTTCAGTCATTTATGTGCCTTATTGGTGTGATTTGGGTGTTAAATAGGTGCTATGCATGTCCGGAGGGAGTTGTATAGGTGTTTCTCTGAGTTAGGGTCCATAAGTACAAGTTCATAAGCTGGGGCCCAATATCCAGACGAAACCAATATCCGAACCTACCGATGGCTCTATTGATCCGGATATTGGAGGGGTTACTGTATATGTGTATATATATATATATATATATATATATATATATATATATATACATATATGTATGTAAATGTGTGTGTGAGTATATATATATATATATATATATATATATATACTGTATATATATATATATAGACTGTATATATATATATATATATATATATCTAAAGTACCCTCGTGTCCAACATGGTAATAATGTCATGCATGGGTCCCGTGTTGGACCAGAAACATGTTGGCCAAACAACAGAGCTTATCGGGAAAAATGAATTATGTCAGCAACCCTATGAAAAGCCACCCTAAATACCTACCATATACCTATACATATATTGGAACTACTGTAATTATAATAAATGATACTCTACTATGAATGATAACTACTCTTTAAGGATAATGTTGGGGGGCTTGCTGGGAATGGAAGGTGATATCCGAGACTAGGTAGTCCTACTGGGTCCCTGGAGGATGGCTGCTGGCGTCACTAGCGGGTAATGGCTGCTGCTCCTCCTCAACCTCCCTCATAAATCCTTTGAAATTCCTCTCCCCTTTCTTCTGCCTCTCGATGAATTCTAGCTTGGTGGCCGGAGGGAGGTGCCGCCGCTTCTTGGGGTTCTCAGAAGGCTTCCTAGGCATCATGAGCAGGGTAAAATGCAGTAGCAAGGGCAGAAAATGCAGCGAGAAAAAAGCACCTTCCAATGCGAATTATGCGACTGAGTGGCGCTGTGGTGAGAGAAATTTAAACAAAACATCACGTGAGTACAGAAGCGTTTTTCATTGGGCGACATCATGATCTCGACACTATAGCGGGCGGGGGAGGCTACCTGATTGGAAGTTTTGATTGGCTGTCAGCGTCACGGGAACGTCCAGTATGACCGTGTTGGACCAGGAGTGATCGTGGTAGAGGCGAACTCTGAGGTTTTCGCCCACTTCTCGGAGCTCCGTCAGTGTTATGATTACGCACCTGTTTTACAGTACTTAAATCACACTAAATCGTACTCATTTTTTGCTCTCCATGCTGGACAAATGCGTGTTGGACGCGAGGGTACTGTATATATATACAGTGGAAGCTCGATTATCCAGGCTCGGATTATCCAGCTTTCGGTATATCCGGGCCGTGACCGAATGGTTCAGTGGTACAGTAATACATAGAATTATCCGTACGATAGCTCCGGTTTAAACAGGAAGCATCCAGTTGCTAGGGAGCGAGGCATGGGTAAACCAGAGAGAGTCTGCTCACCCTGCCCCCACCCACACCTCCTGCTCACAACTCGATCACAAGGGTGGTAGGGTGGAGTTTGGTGAGGCAACTGATACTCCTGACGTAGCCTAACCTTGCTTAACTACTTAATAATTTAAAATAATTCAACCTAATCTGACCTAACCTGGGCTCAGTTGGGAAATTGGGAAACTTAATCCACTTTTGTGTACGATGAGTTTCTTCCATTATGCCCGAAGCAATCGTAGGTACGGCTTAAAGAACATGACAATAAAAGAGAAAATCTTTCAGCAAGAGAAGGTAATTTACTACCCTTAAAATATAAAAACACAGAAAACAAACTGGAGGAATATGAAGTGAATTGATGAAGTCTTTAGGCTGTATGCTTAGACGAAAAGTAATGGGTTTCCCAATTTTAGGAAACGAAATGGAACAAGAGTGTCTGGAAAAAAAAAAAAATTACTCGTGTTCTCGTAGGTTAGCATTCAGTTCTGCATTCTTCGTTAGATATCGCGCTTCCCATCACATTTTGGACCGACAGAGCATTGTTATTTCTTCCTCTTACATTTACTGTTCATTCTATTGTTCGTTCTTAAGTGTACTGTATGTCTGAAAGAGAGTATTAATACAAACAATAACGCATTCCATTAACCCCATCATAGCTGCCAGCCTCGAACAATGCTTTACTGTACCGGTGTCAGGGATGTTGGGTTAGGGAGCGCCATAAAAACTGCGAACAATAGTGGGAAGGGCACGAAGGTCACTGGTATGTTTTCACGACCCTCCTCTACCATCTCAAACAGTCAGGCGGTCTGCCACTTCATTTCAGATGTTTTCGCCTATGTGTTTAAATGCTAATGTAACATGCACCCTAATTATGAGTAAGTTTCTTCCATTATGCCTGAAACAATCGTAGGCAAGGCTTAAGGAATGTTATGATAATAAGAGAGGAAATCTTTCAGCCAAACGTAATTTACCACCCACAAAATAGGCAGAAAAATACAGAAAACAAACTAGAGCAATATGAATTGATTTGGTAAGGTTATTAGACTGTATGCTTGGAGGAAAATTTATGAGTTTCACAATTATACGGGATGAAATGGAACAAACATGTTTACTAATAAGAAAAAATACTTTCATCTCACGTGTTCTCGTAAGGTGGCATTCAGTTCCACATTCTTTGTTCGATGTTGCTTCCCAACACATTTCGAACCGACAGAGCATACAGTTATTTCTGCACCTTACAATTAAGTGTACATTTATTGCACATTCTTTTGTTCGTTCGTGTATGTGTGGAAGAGAGAGTATTGATATGTATTCCATTAACCCCTTCATGGCTGCCAGCCTTGAACAATGCTTTACTGTACCGGTGTCAGTGACGTTGAGTTAGGGAGAGCCATAAAAACTGTGAACAGTTTTGGGAAGGGAACGAAGGTCACTGGTATGTTTACACGACCCTACTCTACCATCCCAAACAGCTAGGCGGTCCTTTCATCCCAGATGTTTTCGCCGATATGTTTAAATGGTAAAGTAACATGCACCCTAATATCATGTTTATGCTAATGTACCATGCCCCCTAATTTTATTAATTCTTTCAAGAATCAGAGCAAATCACAAGATGGGTTTAGGGAGGACGGGAAAAAGCCAGGCTTACCAGCCGAGTCTTTTCTATATCTACTCTATCTACTGCCAGACGCCATAATCCCGTAAGGGGTGGCCATTTGACTTTGAGTTATTTGTTTTACGGGGAGGGGCACTAACCCTCCACCAACCCACTTTTCACATCTAAGAAAAAGAAACTGACTTTATAACTCTGAAAAAATTGTTTCAAGGTCTGCCACGGGAGCACACAAATTTCTGAACTCACGAACATTGAGGATTTGAGGGGGGTAAACATATGCTTTGCTGTAAGCAGTAAAAGCACCTTACCAAATCAGTTCATCCTGATAGTCTATTATATATTTCTTATTATTTCTGGGTTGGTAAATAAACATTTCTTGTTAAATATGTTTCCCCGATGTTTTTAACTGTTCTGGTGTGACGACTCTTTGTTTGATTCGTTAACGTATTGGCAGAAGAGACTGTTCTAATCTAAGTGTTTAAACCTGGCCTAACCTAGCTTAACCGCACCTAATAATTTAACCTAACCTAATCTTCAGTTGGGAAATGAAGTCCACATTTGAGTACGATGAGTTTCATCCATTGTGCTGGAAACAATCGTAGGTACAGCTTTAGAACGTGACGATAATAACAGGGAGGAAATCTTTCCGTAAGAAAACGTGATTTAATGAATTGAATATAGTCTGAAAAATTCTGAAACAAGCTGGAGGAATATACACTGAACTGGAAAAGTCTTTCTGGTACTTAAAATGTACATTTCCCGGTAAATAAATCAGTCTAACAGTACAGTACTTGTGTTTTGGTTCCGCCGGATTAATCGCGCTTTCGGACCAATCGGGCACCCCTTAACACCATATACCCCGGATAACCGGGCTATCTCTGTATATATATATATATATATATATATATATATATATATCTATCTATCTATCTATTGCCAGACGCCTCAATCCCGTTTGGGGTGGCCACAAACAAATCGCCTCCAAGTCGCCCTGTCCCCCGCCATTTCACTACCCTGCTCCCAACTCACACCCCCCTCTCTCATATACCTCTCCACCCCATCCCTCCATCTCATCCTCGGTCTCCCCCTCCCTCTTCCACCCTCCACCTCACTCACATACACTCTCTTCGTCAGTCTTTCACCCTCCATCCTCTCCACATGGCCAAACCACCTCAGTGTGTTCCTCACAACGCTTCCTATCACATCCACATCAACACCACAACGCTCCTTTATATCCTCATTCGTCAGCCTGTCTCTCCACGTGACTCCACAAGCTCCTCTTAAATAACTCATTTCCACTGCTCTCACTCTTGACTTGTGTCCTTCCAACAACGTCCAAGCTTCACTTCCGTACGTTAGAGTTGGTATCACAATACTGTCATGTAGTAACTTTTTTACTTCCATGCTCACTTCCCTGTTTCTTATCACTGCTTTCAAGGAACCAGCAACCTTTCTTCCCTGCTGTACCCTTTCAAGCACTTCACCCTCCAAACCTCCATCCTTACTCATCACACTACCCAAATACTTAAACGTACTCACATTTTCCAATTCCTCACCATCCAACCTCGCTATACATTCACTGACTTCACCTCTCTCAAAGACCATCACTTTACTCTTCCCTACATTCACCTTTAGGTTCCGTTTCTTACACACTCTCTCAAACTCATCCACCAAGCCTTGCAGCTCCCCTTCATCTTCACTCAACAACACAGTATCATCTGCAAACAACAGTACAGGGAGTTTCCAAACACTATCCTCTCTCACCAGGGCCACTCCAACATCCACTACCCTACCTTGTACCTCTTTTATTACCCCATCCATGTACAGATTGAACAACCATGGAGACATGACACATCCCTGTTTCAAACCAACTTTCAAAGAGAAAAATTCACTTAGTTCACCATCCACACGCACTGCAGCCTTAGCACCATCATACATACTCTTCACAGCATTCAACAACTTCCCATCTACTCCATATATTCTTAACACTTTCCACAATCCTTGTCTATCCACCCTGTCATATGCTTTCTCCAAATCCATGAAAGCCGCATACAACTTCTTTCCCTTCTCTAGAAACTTTTCCACTAAAGATCTAAGAATGAATATCTGATCTACACAACCTGTTCTTCTCCAACTAATTTCTCTGTTCTTTCTCTAACTCTGTCTATAAGTATCCTACCATACACTTTTCCTATTATACTAAGAAGACAAATGCCCCTATGATTACCACACACTTCTTTTTCCCCTTTTCCTTTGTACAAGGGAATAATTATACCTGACTTCCAATCCTCCGGGACTCTACCTTCCTCCCAGGCCAATCTGCACATCTTCCACATCCATTCTACTACTATCTCTCCCCCATGCTTCAGCATCTCACCACACACTCCATCAATTCCTGGGGCTTTCCCCGATTTAACTTTCTTCATTGCTTCCACAACCTCTATCCTACTGATTTCTACCTGTCTTCTCACCTCCCTCCTTCTCCCAGCCATTCCCCAGCCACTTATACTCGCATTACTTCCATCCTCTACGTTCAACAATTCCTTAAAGTGTTCTCTCCATCTGCTCACTTTTTCTCCCTTCTCCACTAGTAATCTACCATGTTTATCTTTCACTCCCCTGCTAACTTCACTTCCACCCTGTCTTACTCTTTTCACTTCTCTCCAGAACATTTTCTTACAGTCCCTCCACTTTACACTCAAATTCCTTCCAAATTCCTGATCCACTCTCTTCTTACTCTCTCTTACTAATCTTTTCACCTCTCTCTTCCTTTCCACATATAACTCTCTCTTCTGCCTCTCAACTTCTTCCACGCCCCCTATTTCTCATCCATTCATTGTATGCTTTCTTCTTTTGTGCCACAGCCTGTTTCACCTCTTCAGTCCACCACGCTGTTCCTTGCACCCCCTCCGTCGTCTCTTCCTTCCACACACCACATCACATGCTGCACATATTTCTTCTGTAAATATCTTACACACACCTTCCACGTCTCCCATCTGCTCCAATTCATATTTGCCCAATCGTTCCTCCACTTCTCTCTTATACTCTGCCTTTTTCTCATCCTCTTGTAACCTTTCCACTCTCCTTGCAACTACTCCTTCCTCTCGTCTTTCCCTTCTTCTATTCCTCCATCTTACTTGCATCCTAATTCTGGCCACCACCAAGTAGTGGTCAGAAAGGCCACTCCCCCAACCTCTATAAACTCTTGCATCCAATATACATCTTCGCATCCTTTCATCCACACACACATAATCAATCATTGCCTTCCTTTCATTCAGTTCACCACCCACCCTTCTCATCACTCGCCATGTATACCTGTGGATCATTTTATGCCTGAAGAGGGTATTGGCTATTACCAACCCCCTCCCAGCACAGATGTCCACTAACGCACTCCCATTCTCATCTATCTCAGCAGGCACACCCCACTCACCAACTATTCCATCCACCTTCACATTACCAACTTTACCATTCATATCACCGATCAAAAACACTCTCTCATTCCTTCCAAACTTTTCCATGCACACTTCCACATTTGTCCAGAACTCTTCTCTCACTCTTCTAGCACGATCTTGCGTTGGCGCATACACACACACAATCGCCCACATTTGTATTCCAACTTTCAACTTTACCCACACAATCCTTGACCCAACTGATCCATACTGTCTTATGCTCTTCTTCCATCTTTTACTCACAACTATACACACTGTATATATATATACACACTGTATATATATATATATATATATATATATATATATATACTGTATATATGTATATGTGTATATATTTTGCCTTGGCATCAGGGATGAAATGCTGCAACAGCCACTTGGAAATGATGCTGCTTGTCATCCAACCATTGGAGCTGCTATACCAGTATACCCCGCTGTCATCCATGCAGCGCAGATTCTTGTAACATCTGGGGTGTGCTGCAGTATGTACCACAACAGGACATTGTTGGAAGGACACAAGTCAAGAGTGAGAGCAGTGGAAATGAGTTATTTAAGAGGAGCCTGTGGAGTCACATGGAGAGACAGGCTGACAAATGAGGATATAAAGGAGCGTTGTGGTGTGGATGTGGATGTGATAGGAAGTGTTATGAGGAACACACTGAGGTGGTTTGGCCATATGGACAGGATAGAGGGTGAAAGACTGACGAAGAGAGTGTATGTGAGTGAGGTGGAGGGGGGAAGAGGGAGGGGGAGGCCGGGGATGAGATGGAGGGATGGGGTGGAGAGGTATATGAGAGAGGGGGCTGCGAGTTGGGAGAAGGGCAGTGAAATGGCGTGGGACAGGACAACATGGAGGCGATTTGTTTGTGGCCACCCCAAACGGGATTGAGGCATCTGGCAATAGATAGATAGGTAGATATATATATATATAGTACATCCTCACAGTATGCGAGTATACGGGCTGCAGAGGACGTCGCGCACTAGGAATTCATGTACTGTGAATACATAAACCTATGGGAAAAATTACATATAGGCGGCAACCTCCTTCATGGGCAACCCTTGAGACCCCTTTCAGACATAAGTATTGTACTATACAGGGAAACTATCTAAGACATATTACCTAAGATAAAGTAAACCAACAAGATTATGGCTTTACCAGGTAAATCAACAAGGATATGGCTTAACTAAACCAACAAGAATATGGTTGCTACCTTTACCCAAGAGGACAACAGGCGTGATGGAGGTAAGAAGAGGATCTGAGGCAGGATGAGGCACCTAGCGTGCATCTCCTGCATCACCCACCACACCACCTTCCTCACCACTTTCGTCACCAGCACTTTCGACACTTGCACCAGCTAACGTACTCACTTCGTTCATAAACCCTTCAAAGTCTATTTCTGACACCTCAGACATTGTATCAGTCTCTTGATCCTCCTCACGATATGGCTCTTCTCATGTTGAAGGAAGCGGTTCCTAACTTTGTTCAAGCCGAAGGTAACAGGTGAAGAGTGTTTGCTTACATCTATTTACTTCCTGGTTGTACTTGTCAGTGTAGAAGCGAAAGGTTTTGTCCAGTGAAGACATCACCTCTTCCACTTGCAACTGTGAGCGTTCGATGTCCTTGAATTCTTCTTTGAATTTATCAAGGGCACACAGTATGCTGCTAATCTCCATCATGGACAAATCTTCACTCTCCATCACTGGTGTTGCTGGCTTTGCTGTGATCTCCTGCTCTGCGTCGGCCTCGTTCACTTGCTGCACGATTTCCTGGGGATCCTGCCCTGCTGCTGCCGAATGTAAACCCCTTATCTCCTCCAGCAAGACAGCCTGAAACCCGGGCACAGCTTGTACACTTGTGAGAGTGGCTGCCTTGGCAGCGGCCAGGGACTGGAAGCCGCTTCCCGGTGCAACACGAGGAAGCGACAAGCATGGTTATTTGTTGCAGTGGTTATATCTGCCCAAGAGGACAACAAGAGAGTGATGGCATCCTTGAGGTTGAATGACCGCCAAAAAGCCATAATAGTCTTCTCAGGAGTTAAGTTGGTTGTGCGGGTGCTGTGCGTGGTGAAGACGAAGCGGGTGAAGCGGGTGGTGAGTCCAAACCATCCTCGGCGTCCATGACATCACTCCCAATTGTGTTCAAGTCAAGAATTGCCTGTAGTTCCTCACAGCTGTCGGTCTTGCTGCGGAGGTGATCGTAGAGGCGTTGGTGGTATAGCTGCTTGACCGTTGCAATCAACTCCTGGTCTAGTGGTTAGATGAGAGAGGTCGTTCTTGGGGGCAGAAAAACGATCTTGCATTCCTTGCTAAGGTCTGCTAGCCAGGTTGGATGACTTGGGGCATTATCAAGGATGAGCAACACCTTGAAGGGGATGTCAAGTTCCCAGGATTTTGCCTTGGCATCAGGGATGAAATGCTGCAACAGCCACTCAGAAATGATGCTGCTTGTCATCCAACCACTGGAGTTGCTGTACCAGTATACCCCGCTGTCATGCATGCAGCGCAGATTCTTGTAACATCTGGGGTGTGCTGCGGTATGCACCACAACAGGACGCATCTTGTGTGAGCCTGATAAGTTCACGGCAAACATGACTGTTGTCCTGCTCTTATCGATTTTTCTGCCACAGGCCTGACGCTGGTGCTTACTAATATAAGTACACTTCAGCATAGCCTTGTAGTATAGGTCTGTTTCATGTGTTATAAATTTGGTCCATGCTGTAGGCACCCTCGCTGATTATCCCCTTTAGGATGGTTGGATAATCCCTGGCCGCCATTTCATCCGCTGATGCACGCTCCCCTGTGAGGCGAATGTGACGTAGCTCCTTCCTCTTCAGAAAGCGGTAAAGCCATCCCATGGAGGCTTTAAATGGTTTCTTAACAGCAAGCTTCAGAGCTGCAGCTTTGAAGAAAATCTTGGCCTAGTCCCTGATGTAGCACCCGTTCAGTGGAATTCCTTCCTTCTCCTTCCTCAGGATAAATGTAGCCAGGTACCGCTCCATAAGAATTGTAGCCTGGTTGGACAGCCTGCTTCTCCTGTCCAATGCTGCCATCCCATATGTCTTCACAGTCTTCTTTATGGCCTCCCTGTTAGCCCATTAAATGATTTCCTTGTGTTCATAGCACTTTCAGCTTGCTGAGGCAAAACTAATGTTAGTTTGGAACCACATGCTCAGAGTTCTGAGAGGAAATGAGGAGCAAGGAAATATGCAAATAAACTTCTCATCACGGCGACTGTCTACACAACACTGAGGCAGGCAGTGGCAGGTGGTATGGGACATAGGTCACTTGCATCAGGTTGGGTCGAGGAAGTCAATCAGTGACCAACAAAAGCATAACAAACGAGTTGTATCTGGAAATCCAATACCTAAACGCACCCATATCCCACAGTTTCTCTCGTGCAATTGACTGGCATTACCGTGCCATTAAGTAATAATGGGAGAATTTAAATGTCCATGTTATTGTAAGATTGTTGTTTCTTTTTGTCTTAAATTGTGACTCTACTGTACTACTATCATTATTGACAATGCAGATGCACTCCGATCAATAACAGCAAAGAAAACTTACTATCATCCCGCATCAGCATCAGCTTGTCCCAGGCTTGAAGGATCTTGTCTGCTTGAGTCTGATTGCCTGCAAGAAGTGCCCCTCTAACAGCAATAAGTGAGGTCTCCTTGGCCTCCTCCACCACCTCACCCAGCTCACGTCCAAAGTCAACCTGAACATACAACAGCAAAACATAAAATACTATAAGTGTGTGTGTGTGTGTGTGTGTGTGTGTGTGTGTGTGTTTACCTAGTTGTGTTTACCTAGCTGTAATATACAGTAAATGAGCTACACTCATGGGGTCCTGTCTCCGTGTCTCAACCAGCCAAACTTTGCTTTAAATTCATTTATGGTTTTGGACTGGACGATCTCTTTGTCCAGGCTATTCCACAGGTCAATGCATTTTTTTTTTTTTTTTTTTTAAATGTGTGAGGAAGAAGGAACGAAAGGTCACGAGCCCCCAATTATTGTTCCTTGCAAGACAAAAACAAAATACAAGAGAGAGCCAAATTCAAGATCCGATCATTTCGAGATGCCTGGACACACTGCATTTGAAAGAGTCGAGATCATAGGAAGCAGGAAATACACAGGGAGACAGTTCCAGAGTTGACCTGTTCCATAAATGAAAGACTGTGAGTGACGGTTAATTCTTGCATTAAAGAGTTGGAGAGAAAGGGGATGAGAGTTTGATGCTAGACGGGTGCTACGAGCCCGTCGTAGAGGTGGAAGAATGCATACAGACAGTTCAGAGGAGCAGTGACCATTGAAGCAGCGATAGAAAAGAGATAAAGATGCAACAGTGCGACGAAGAGACAGAGGTTGAAGGGAGTCAGTAAGAGGAGGAGAGTTAATGAGACGAAAAGCCTTTGACTCCACCCTATTGAGAAGAGCTGTATGTGGGGAGCCTCCCCACACATGAGAGTTGTACTCCACACAGGGGCGGATAAAACCCCTGTACAGAGTCAACAATTGTGCAGGGGCAAAGAAGGAACGGAGGTGGCTTAGCACACCTAATCTCTTGGAAGCAGATTTTACAAGACATGTAATATGATCTTTCCAAGATAAGTCCCGAATAAATGAAACCCCAAGCATGTTCAATGATGATGCAGGATTAAGCTGAATATTATTAAACATTAGTGGATATACATGTGGGATATTTTGTCAGGTTGATAAGTGTAAAAACTGAGTCTTTGATGCATTAAAAACAATAAGATTATTTTTACCCCAGTCAGAGATACGAGCTAAGTCAGATATCAGGTGTGCCATAGCCTCATCCCTTGTTTGTTGAAGTAACTGCTGAGATGGACGTTGCGGGAACCGAATGGAAAGGTGAAGGGTGGAGTCATCAGTGTATGAGTGGATAGGGTTAGATGTACAGCTTAGACGATCATTGATGAATTAAAGAAAGAGAGTTGGTGATAGGACAGAGCCCTGAAGAACACCACTGTTAACAGATCTAGGAGAAGAACAATGGCCATCTACAACAGCGGCTACAGAACGACCAGAAAGGAAACTAGAGATTAAGGCACAGATAGAAGGATAGAAACCGTAACAGGGCAGTTTCGAAATAAAAGATTCATGCCAGACACGATCGAAAGCCTTTGAGATGTCAAATGCAATGGCAAAGCTTTCGCCAAAGTCCTGAAAGGAGGATGACCTGTAGTCTGAAAGGTAGGTGAGAAGATCGCCAGTGGAGCGTCCCTGATGGAACCCATACTGACGATCAGAAAGAAGGTTGTGATAGGAAAGATGCTTTAAAATTTTTCTATTAAGAACTGACTCAAAAACTTTTGAGATACAGGATGTTAAAGCAATTGGACGATAGTTAGAGGGTTGGTACTGGTCGCTCTTCTTTGGGACTGGCTGAATGAGAGCAAACTTCCAGCAAGAAGGAAAAGTACAAGTTGACAGACAAAGGCAAAAGAGTTTGCCTAGGCAGGGCGTAAGCACAGAAGTACAGTTCTTGAGAACAACAGGAGGGACTCCATCAGGCCCATATGCCTTGTTAGTATTGAGGCCTGTGATGGCAGAAAATACATCAGCTGAAGAAATTTTAATGTCAGCCATGAGGAAGTCAGAGACGGGAAGTGATGGAGGAACAGCACCGGAATCGTCTAAGGTGGAATTGGAGGAGAAAGTCTGAGCAAAGAGATCTGCTTTATCAGTAGAAGAAATAGCTACAGAACCATCAGAGTAGAAAAGAGGAGGGAAGGATGATGAGGTAAAGTTGTTAGAAAAGTTTTTGGCAAGGTGCCAGAAGGAGCGGGATGAATTCGAGTTGGAGAGTTGAGAGCATTTAGTACGGATGAAATTATTTTTAGCAGAGCGAAGAACAGACTTAGCCCAATTCCGGGCAGAAACGTATAAAAGATGTGATTCAGGGGTGGGTTGGCTACGGTACCTTTTATAGGCCTCTCCTTGTTGCGGACAGCATTAGAACAAGCGTGATTAAACCAAGGCTTTCATGCATTAGTCAGAGGATATGAGAAAGGAATGTATGCTTCCATGCCTGAGAGAATAACCTCCGTAATGCGCAAGGCACACCCAGATGGCTCCCAGCCATGGAAGCAATAATCATTCCATGGAAAATCAAAGAACTACTGCCTGAGGGCCTCCCAATCTGCAGCTCCAAAGTGCCACAGACGCCTTTTCTTTGGAGGGTCCACAGGCCGTACCAAAGCGATAGGACAGGGTAAGGTGATATGGTTGTGATTGGAGGAGCCCAATGGAGAGAAATGATTAACAGTGTAAGCAGAAGGATTAGTAGTAAGGAGAAGGTCAAGTATGTTGGAGCTCTCTCCAAGGCGGTCAGGGATACGGGTAGGGTGCTGCACAAGCTGCTCTAGGTCATTAAGGATAGAAAAGGTGTAGGCTAGTTCACCAAGTGGATCAGTGAAAGGAAAGGAGAGCCAAAGGTGGTGGTGAACATTGAAATCTCCTAGAATGGAGATTTCAGAGAAAGGAGAAATGGACAGAATGTGTTCCATTGTAGAAGTAAGAGAGTCAAAGAATTTTTTATAGTCAGTAGAATTAGGAGATAAGTAAACTACGCAGATATATTTAGTCAGAGAATGACAGGAAAACCAAAGCCAGAGTGTAGAGAATTCAGAAGAATCGAGTTAAAGAACACGAGAACAAGATAGGTCGTTGCGTTCATATACAGTGCTTGTCAGAAGTATCGAGCACCCTGTGTCCCTCCTAAGAAACAAACCTTTCAACACCGAAAAAACATATAAATAACGCATTTTATTTATCTTTAGTGCTTCATAGGGTATCCTTTACGCTTCTTCACGGACCTGAGACGTCTTGGAAGTGAAAGGGCGAGGTTCCTGGCGTGCTGGAGGGGTATTTTGTTCCAGGAGTCACAAATGGCGGCTTCCAGCTTAGGCAGAGAGCTCACGTCCTTCTCTTGGAGATTCTTCTTTACGAGGTACCAGAATTTTCAATCGGGTTGAGGTCTGGGCTATTTCCTGGCCAGTCTTTCATGAATGATAACTCGCAGGCACGAAGCCAATTGGTGACCGATTTGGCCTTGTGAACAGGTGCACGGTCCTGCTGAAACACTTATGCACCTGTGAGCTCGAAGGAGTCTGGTAAATGATCACACAGAAGCTCCAGGTAAACATCCTGATTCACTCTAATGTTCTTGGGAAGCACAAGCTTAAAACAACCCCATACCATGAGTGAATCAGGATGTTTAATTGTGCTTTCAGCGTACCGTGGGTCAAGTGGGTCACTACCTTTGCGCCGGTACACACGTGCTCCTCTGTTACAGGTGACACTAAACGTTGCCTCGTCAGACCACAACACTGACAACCATTGCTCCTCACCCCAGTTAAGATATCTGTTAGCAAAGGCAAGCCTAAGAAGTCGCTGGTATTTTGTGAAAAGAGGCTTTCTCACAGGCCTGTGACTTGTGTAACCAAGTTCATGGACCCTTTGAGACAATATGCGCACAGACACCTCACCAAACACTTCCAGGTTGCTCTCCTTTATTTTCCTTGCACTCACACGAGGATTAAACTCCACTGCACATTTTAAAACATTAATAAACCTTGGGGAAGTTTTCCTAGGCCTACCAGACCGCGGTTTCTTTGTGGGAACATCACCACTGTTTTCCACTCGAAACCGTGAGCATCACCTACGCACTGTCGATCGAGCCACACCAACCAATTCACTAATTTCCTTTGTTTGGTGGCCTGCCTCCTTTAGAGCAATGATCTGGGATATGATTTCACCCGATAGTTCACGGGCAGGTGCCATAACAAAGTGGTGAAAGCCAAAACACTGCGGGACACTCGGTAAAAAAAGGCCCAAAAAGAGAGGGAGACGCGGCGGAGTTCCTCTCTCTCAGGCAGCCCGTAGGCAACTGAGGTAGGAACCAACCAGCGCGTTGGAAGGCCTCAGGCTACCGTGACGTCATGCTAGCACCGCAAACTTGTGGCTCAATTTTTACTACCAAAAACGGATGATTCTTTTTTGGCCAAAAGTATTGCGCGCCCAGCGGTAGGTGCTCGATAATTTTGACGAGCACTGTACGCAACATCCACCTTTGGCTTTGAAATGAGTATAGAGAAAGTAGGAGGATACCGAAAAGTGTTTGCTGTCAGTTGCCTCAGACAGCTGAGTCTCAGTTAGAAAAAGAAGGCGAGGTTTAGAGAAGGAGAGGTGGTGCTCAACAGCGTGAAAGTTTGAGGAAAGGCCACGAATGTTGCAGAAATGAAGAAGAAGAGAGTCAGACAGTGGTTCCAGGCAGCTTGAGTCGTCACCGGGAGAGGGACGGAAGGTGGGTGCATTTATGGTCCCCCCCCCCCCTGGGGACTCCGAGGCCATGTGTAGTGCTGCCATGACTTTTTTTTAAATTTTGGAAAAGGAAGTGTAGTGTGTATTGTGCATGTAGTTTGGTGCTGATAGTTAGAGAAACTTGTACTGGAGAGCATGCTGGCTTACTCTCTGTGTTACTGAGACACTGAAAAAGTTCAGCAAAGGGGGATGGTCGGGACCTAGTCCCGAGGGCTGATGAAACGGGAGCTCCAGCTCTCCCTGTCATCAGCTTTCCATCCACCTTGGGAGTACTGCCCTGCTCGACTGGTGCTACAGTCTATGATAAACTGTATTTCTTCATGTCCTTCAGGCAACTTGTCTTTTCAATTTCTTTCCATGACCTCTTGTTGCTCCATCATCCCATTCAAACCGACCTTCTCTGTCAATTTTGTCTAATCCCATCATGGCCCTGAACAACGCAATCATGTCACAACTCTCTTCTTTCTTCTAACGAAGTCAGACACAGCTTTTCTAGTTTTTCCATGTATGATAGATCTGCCAGGCTAGGGACCACCTTGGTTGAGGCTCTTTGTATTCTCTAGATCTTGTTAATATCTTTCTTTTTATGTGGGGACCACACCACTGCTGCATATTCCAGACTGGGACAGATTATAGCCACAATCCATTTTTTCATCATCTTATCATCCATGTACTGAAATGCCACTCTTATGTTTATCAAGAGCTTATATCTCTCTCTGACAGTCTTGTTAATGTACTTTTCAGGTGACAAATTATCCTGAACCAACATTCCCAGGTCCTTCTCTTCTCTTGGTTTTGTGAATGGTTCCTTTCCCCTTGAGTAATTCAGTAATACCTCTTTGTAATTTTACCCATTTCCAATATTTTGCTTTTTTTTTTTTTTGCCTTGAATTTAACTTCCCACACCTGGCTCTGCTCATAAATCCTGTCCAGATCTTCCTGCAACACTTTTAAATCCTCTTCAACTTCTGTTCTTCTCATGATCTTTGCAATGTCTGCAAAAAGGCTTGCATAACTATTCATTCCATCCATCACATCATTTACGTAAATCAGGAACATTATGGGTGCCAGCACCAAGCCCTGCGGGACTCAACTTATTACTTAACTTCACCATGACATCTTGTCATTTATTACAGTCCTCATCAGTCGGTCTCTCATGAAGTCTCTCATCCACTCCCCTTAAGTCCTCCTAAGTGCTCCACTTTCCACATTAGTCACTTATGGGGTGTCTTGTCAAAGGCATTATCCAGATCTAAGTACACATAATACACCCAACTATCTTTCCCCTGCAGCACTTCAAATGCCCTTGAGTAGAAGCTCAACAAAGTAGACACACACAACCTTTCACTTCTGAATCCAAACTGACTTTCTGCCAAAATGTCCATCTCCTCCAGATATTTTATTAACCTGTTTTTCAAGATTCTCTAGCACAATTTTGCGACCTGCCGGTCAGGAACACTGGTCCCTTCAGGGGCTCTTCCTTATTCCCTCCTTTGTATATTGGTACCACATTGGCCCTCTTCCACTCCTGAAGCACTTTCCCTTCTTCCTGAGAACACACAATTAAACTGTGCATCTTATCTGCCAGTTGTTCCCTGCATTCCGTTAGCATCCAATTACAGATCCTATCAGGCCCTGGGGCATTCCTTGTGTGTGTGTGTGTGTGTAATTCACCGGGTTGGTCAGGATCACTTGATGGTCATGATCTTCAGCTTTTACCCTCCCGGAAGGGAGCTGAGAGCTCATATTGTCCGATCAAGGGGCAAGGCTGTGACCTTCACACACGCACACACCCGTCCCCTTGCTCGAGGGGGACAGTAACCACCCACTTCGTCAGTGAAACTTTTCGCAACCTGAGCGAGGCGCGAACTCCCGTCCACCAGTTGGCAAGCAAAAACGTTACCACTGCACCAGTGAGCGGAGCAATGTGTGTGTGTGTGTGTGTGTGTGTGTGTGTGTGTGTGTGTGTGTGTGTGTGTGTGTGTGTGTGTGTGTGTTCTTACCTTACCTAATTATTCTTACCTAATTGTATCTTTATAGTAATGAGCCAAGCTTGTACTGCCCCATGTTTTGAACCCTTTATATAAAAAATATTCTTAAATTTATTAATAGTTTTGGTACACACTATGACAACTGAACTGGAAAACATTAGTTGGGATATTGTAGGTTAGAGTGAGATCCACGGAAAAGAAGAAAAAGTAATTCAGCTCGAAGACAGCAACCATCTATTTTACTACAGAGGAAGGCAAAATGAAAGAGTTAGTGGTGTAGGATTTCTAATTAACAGAAATCTTGCAGACAACATTGTTAACTTCAGCAGGGTATCTGACAGAGCAGCACTGGTCATAATTAGACTGTGCAAAAAATATACCCTGAAAGTAATACAAGTATATGCACCAACTTCTCAAAGCTCAGATGAAGAATCATTCTATGATGACACCTCCCAGATTATAGAAGAAGCAAAGACCACATACACTATACTCATGGGAGACTTCAATGCAAAAGTTGGGAAGTCGAAAAATGGAGAAGCATGTATATGAAAATTTGGAGTGGGAGAAAGGAATGAAAGAGAAATGCTGGTAAATTTTGCTGAAATGTTTAACACATGAATAATGAACACATTAATTCACACAAGAACAGGGAGAAAGTGGACCTGGTGAGGCCCAAATGGAGAAATAAAGAATGAAATTGATTTGATTATAGCAGAGAAGAATAACACGATCACAAATGTCACAGTTATCAACAAAGTAAATATAGAAAGTGATCACAGAATGGTGGGTTGCAGAGCCAGATTCAATTTCAGAAGTGTAAGAAAGAAGATGATTAAAGATAAAAGAATATGCCCAATAAAAGTAAATGAAAAAAAAGCAGCCTTTCAGTTAGAAATAAAAAGCAGATTTCAGGCTCTAAGTAATGCTGAATGTGACACTGATGAGCTGAGTGACAGACTAACAAAAGTGCTAAGAGAATCAGCAGAGATAGAAGGAAAGCCTAATACAACCAAACCCAAGAAATATTCAGAAAAGACACTCGAGCTTACAAAAATACGAAAGGAAATGAAAGTAAAAACGAAGAAAGATGAAACAGAACGAGCGGAATTAAATAAGCTTATCAACAAGAGACAAAGAGAAGAAAAAAGAAGGATAAACATGGATCTGATAAAACAAACCATCAAAAATGGAAAAAGTCTGAAGCAGGTTCAAAGTAAAATGGCACTATGAAAGCAAAAAATTTCATCACTGAAAGAAAAAAAATGGTGAAATCATTAAATGCAGAGATAAGATGGAGAAGAGAGTTGAAGAATATTACAAAGAACTGTATGCATCAAAGACAGTACTGTAGTACCAATAGCTAACTTTTCAGCTGACACAAGTGAAATACCTGAGGTAACACCAGACAAAGTAAATATTTGTCTTAAAAATATGAAAAAAGGGAAGGCTCCAGGAGAAGATGAAATACAGTAGTAACAGATTTACTGTTGGATGCAGGAGTAAAAGTACAAAATAGGCTTGCTCACTTATTTACCCAATGTACAAAACAGAAGAAAATTCCCAAAACATGGTGTAATGCAACAGTTATTTTACTCTACAAAAAAGGTGACTCAAAAGATCTTAGTAACTATCGACCCATTAGCTTGCTATCAGTCATTTACAAACTCTCCACTAAAGTCCTTACAAACAGAATAACTACAGATCTGGAGGAAAACCAACCTCATGAACAGGCAGGATTCCGAAGCAGGCATTCGACTACTTATCAAACACACTATGAATCAGCTAACTGAGAAAACTACAGAATATAATAAACCACTGTGCTTAGGTTTTGTTGATTACAAGAAGGCATTCGATTCAGTGGAGCACAAAGCAAATATAAATTCATTGCGAGAACAAGGAATGAATGAGAACATTGTAAAACTGCTCAAAAACATATATAAAGAGGGAACTGCTACAGTTAAATTTTGCTAACTGAGAAAACTACAGAATATAATAAACCACTGAGCTTAGGTTTTCTTGATTACAAGAAGGCATTCGATTCTGTGGAGCACAAAGCAATTATAAATTCACTGCGAGAACAAGGAGTGAATTAGAACATTGTAAAACTGCTCAAAAACATATACAGTAGTGCACCAACTTTCGCTACAGCAGGATTCGCGGAATCCACTTTCGCGGCATGCACCAAATATTCCCTAACTTCCACTTTCGCTTGAAAAAAATCGATTTTCGCGCACAAATTTTGGGTTTGGGACAATATTTTGAACTTTGAATTTCCTGCACCGTCCGCCCGCAACCCACTGCCATCTTGAATGACGTCATGTCAACACTCTGTCCACCCATTCCCGCCATTGTGTACGAGCGTGCTAGCTCCATTGTGTTGGATTCTCACGGTTCAGTGGCCTATACTATACCTGGTAGTGTGGGGAAAGGGCCTGGTGGTGTGGGGGGAGAGCCTGGTGGTGTGGGGGGAGGGCCGGGAGGCAGTGGTGGTGATAAAAAGTGGCCGGGACATTCAAAGTCGGGAGGAAACGCCTCGGATACTTACTCCCATCATCCATTAAACACCTCAACCTGGTCTCTGTGGTATGTTTCTCCTCATATAATGTGTACTGTACAGTTTTTATTGTTTGTATCTCACAATGCAATGTACAATAGCGATTTGATGTACTGTATTGCAAGTGAAAATTAAAATCTGATGTTACTTTAGGATAACCGGGAACCAATTAGCCTTTTTGCCATAAAGACAATGCCCCAATTTTCGCTAATTCCACTTTCGTGCATTATTTTTGGACCCAATTAGGCGCGAAAATTGGTGCCCCACTGTATAAAGAGGGAACTGCTACAGTTAAATTACATAAGGACTTGGAAAAAATTAACATTGAGAAGGGCATGCATAAGGGAGATACAATTTCACCAAAATTATTTACAGCATGCCTAGAAAGTATTTTCAGAAAGCCAGACTGGGAAAACAAAGGAGTGAACATAGATGGAGAAATGCTAAACCATTTAAGATTTGCAGATAACAATGTCCTAATCTCAGAAACAGCAGAGACATTGCAAGAAATGTTAAATGACCTGAACAGAGAAACAGCGAAAGTAGGACTGAAGATGATCCGGAGTAAAACTAAAGTGATGTTTAATCCACAAACACCAAAGAGCGTCATCAGAATAAGCGAAGAAATTCTTGAAGAAGTTGAGGAGTACAACTACTTGGGGCAAACACTAAAATTAACAAAAGATCATGATAGCAAAATAAAAAGACGCATTACAATTGGATGGAAAGCTTTCGGTAAACATAGAGACATTATGAAGAGTAGCTTGCTAGTTTGTATGAAACAAAAAGTATATAACGAATGTATAATTCCGGCTATGACTTATGGCTGTGAGACCTGAAAACTGACAAAATCAATGGGAAATAAATTAACCTGTTCTCAGAGAGCAATGGAAAGGTAAATGTTGGGAATATCTTTAACAGACAGGAAAAGATCAACTTAGGTGAGAGAGCAGACTAAAGTCAAAGATATTAGAGAAGTTATTAAAGAGCAGAAATGGAAGTGGGCAAGCCATATAGCAAGAATAAGGGATAACCGATGGAGCAAGAGGCTGACTGACTGGACACCAAGAGATTGTAAGCGTAGCAGAAAAAGGCCAGAAATCTGCAGAGAAAACGTGGCAAAGATTGGCTCAGTCAAGGAATTCGTGGAAAAGGTTGGGGGAGGCCTTTGTTCAGCAGAGGACTGGTAATGACATGATGATGATATCCAGTAGTCCATTCTGCTGATCAATTGTCCTATTTGGGAAAATGAATTTCCCTATTGTTTTATCACCCCTCTTTTTATGCAGTTTTTTGCACAGTCCTCTTGCTGATGCTTCCTCACAGGTTATATACTCATTGATGTCTATTTTCTCTCCCTTTTTTTTTTTTTCCTTTTTTTTTTATGTGAGGAAGAAGCATCCAAAGGCAACAAGCCCGCAAAACTGTCCCTTCCAAGAGAAAAACAAAGTGCAAGAAAGAGCCATTTATACAGCATAATCATGTCTCCTCTTTTTCTTCTCTCTTGTACTGTTGGTAGGTTCAACTTTTCTAGTCTTTCTTCATAGCTTAGATCCCTTCAGCTTAGTACCCATCTTGTAGATGCCCTTTGTACTTTTCAATCTTACACAGAATCTGTGTATTTTGAGATGTGGATTCCAGACTACTGATGTATACTCCAGGCCTGGCCTGATGAATGATCTTATTATCTTTCTCAGCATGTCTTCATTTATATATGTGAATGCTATTCTCATACCGGCAAGCAGTGTACATATGTTCCATACCTTTTCATTGACAGCCGGAGATAGTATGTTACTGATGATCACTCCTAGGTCCATCTCCTTCACTGATATGTGTAGGGTTGAACTTCCTAGCTTATAATCCCAGTCTGGTCTTTTTCCACTTTTACCAAACTCAATTACATGGCATTTGTCCACATTGAATTCCATTTGCCATATGTTGCTCCATTCATGAAGCTTACTTAATTATTCTTGTAGCTCTCTGCAAGAGTTTGTGTTTGTAATTCTGCTTTGTATTTTTGCATCATCAGCACATTTTAATAGCATCTACCTGCTATGTTGATGTCAGTGTCATTTATATACACTAAAAGCATAACTGATGCCACCACTGAGCCATGCGAAACTCCGCTGATTACTTCGCTCTGTGTGTATTTACCTTCACCCACCGCAAACTGACTTAGGAACTACACACAGAATTGCTATGGGAGAGTTGTCTGTCTTTGCTTTGTGTTTCCACCTCTACAAAGGAAATTTTTTGGCCAAGAAGTAACTGGCAACTCCTCTGGTGTTGGTGGGAGGTGGTGAAACACTCAGCACGTCAGTGCTTACCAAAAAGCGAGAGTGGTTGTCGCTCTGAGCTTGCACCTCCCTCTTTTATCGTACGCATTACTGTTTGCTCAACTGTTAGAGTCGAGTTGTCATGCCTGGAAAGTACTGCTCAAGGGATGAGAGGGTCCGTATCATTGCATGGAGGCAGGATAATGTCCCTATCAACACGATTCGTGAACGTACTGGACGAGCAAAGTCAACCGTCATGAAGATTCTTGCTGCAGCACGTGGCCTGCCACCTGAATTCGCACCAGAGAACAAGCATGGCAGTGGAAAGAAAACGACGATTTCCAGAGGTACAGATACACTTCTGAAGAGGGAAGTACTCAAGAATTCTCAACTGACAGCAGCAGAATTGAAGAGAATGAATCCCAAGCTGTTACAAGATGTCTCAATTCAAATTATCCAACATCGCTTGCAGAAGGAACTGGGTTTGCCAAGCCACACAGCGCCATAAAACTGCTTCTCACTGACCGCATGAAAAAGAAGCACATTCAGTTTGCCCAGAAGTATGCACACTGGATATCGGATGAGTGGAGAAAAGTTATGTTTTCCGATGAAAGCACATTTCAAGTGTTCCAGGTGAGTTCTGCCAAGGTTTGTCAACTTGCCTCCCGTAGTCGATATGACCCTGCTTACACGGTGCCGATTGTTAAGCATCCACAATCAGTAATGGTATGGGGGTGTTTCTCAGGTGAAATGAGAAGGGTAGGCCTCTACTTTCTTCTTAAGTATTTGATGATGAATGGTGGCTGGTACATTCAAGTTCTGAAAAATCAGTTGTTAAACCTTTTTGCTATTCATGGGTACAACTTTTTAATCCACGATTCAGTTCCATGTCACAATGTAAGAAAGGTGACAAAATGGCTTCAGGAAAATCGAATTGAGGTCTTTGACTGGCCTACAACAGTCCGGATCTAAATCCGATAGAAAACGGCCAGGCAGAAATGAAGAAAATCATGGCAGAGAAGAAGACACCCAATTTGGATAACCTCAAGACTGAACTGACAAATGTTTCATGCACAGAAATGTCCTTAGATTATTTTAGAGATCTAAGTGATTCCATGCCAAAATGCATCCAACTGGTCCTGAAAAACAAGGGAAACATGATTTCATATTAATAATTGGCATTTCATGAACACACATTGTGATATACTATGATTTCTGTGTTTTTTAATACCTTGTGGGGGGAGGTCCTAAGTCAATTCGCAGTAGCTGTAATTGTATTTACCTAATTGTGATATACAGGAAACGAGCTATGCTCGTGGAGTCCTGTCTCTGTTTCTTGATAAGTCAAATTTGGCTCTAAACTCATTTAAGTTTTTAGACTGGACGACCTCTTTGACCAGGCTACTCCACAGGTCTCTGCATCTATAAGGAAAACTGTATTTCTTGATATCCTTCAAGCAGCTTGGCTTCTACAATTTCATTCCATGTCCTCTTGTTACTCTCTTATCCCATACAAACAGATCTCCTCTGTCAATTTTATCTCCTGCCATCATTGTCCTGAACGCTGCAATCATGTTGCCCCTCTCTCTCCTTTCCTCTAAGGAAGGCAAAATCCAGCTTTTCCAGCATCTCACGACAGATCTGCCAGGCTAGGGAGCATCTTGGTTGCTGTTCTTTGTATCCTCTCAATCTTCTTTATATCTTCCTTTTTGTGTGTGGACCACGCTACTGCTGCATAGTTTAACCTGGGGCAGATCATGGCCAATATCAATTTTTTCATCATCTCCTCATCCACGTAATGAAATGATATTCTTATGTTAGTCAAGAGTTCATTCATCTCTCTAACTGTCTTAATATGTTTTTCAGGTGACAAACTATCCTGGATCAGCACTCCCGAATCCTTCTCTTCTCTCGCGTTTGTGACTGATTCATTACACATCAAATAATTCAGAGATGGCCTCTTGGTACTTTTACCATTTCCGATATTTTACATTTCTTTGCGTTGAATTTCGTTTCCTACATCTGAGTCCAATCATGTATCCTATCCAGATCCTCCTGCAGCACTTTACAGTCCTCCTCAATCTCTACCTTCCTCAAGATCTTTGCATCACCAGCAGCAAACAGACTTGCGAAGCTGTTAACTCCATCTACCATATCATTTAGGTAAATCAGGAACATTACCGGCGCCAATCCCAAGCCCTGTGGGACCCCACTTGTTACTTCCCTCCATCCAGACATCCTATCCATTATTAATGTCCTCATTTGTCTGTTTCTCAAAAAGCCTCTCATCCATTCCAGGAGGTTTCCCTTCAGTCCTCCAATATGCTCAAGTTTCCACATTGGTCTCTTATGGGGTACCTTGTTGAAGGCCTTCTCCAAACTTAAATACATACAATCCATCCAACAGTCTCTCTCCTGTAGCACGCCAATCGCTCTTGAGTTAAAGCTCAAGTTGGAAACACATGACCTTCCACCTTTGAAACCAAAAAGACTTTCAGCCAAAATATTCATCTCTTCCAGATATTTTATCCATCTATCTTTCAGGATTCTCTCCCACAATTTTGCAGCCATGCTGGTTAGGGACACTGGTCTATAATTCAGGGGTTCTTCCCTGTTTCCTCCCTTATAAATTGGTACCACATTTGCCCTCTTCCATTCTTGAGGCACTTTCCCCTCTTCCAGAGAACACACAATTAAACTGTGAATCTTATCTGCCATTTGTTCTCTGCATTCCTTCAACACCCAATTAGAGATTCCATCTGGTCCTGGGGCTTTCCTTACATCTTGAGATTCCAGTAATTTATACACTTCCTGTACTTCCACTTTTATATCTTTTATCACTACATGTCTAGCCACTCCCTCCCCTTCCACAAACTCCCTTTCATTAGTGAAAACCAATTGGAAACATTTGTTCATTATTTCAGCTTGCACTGCCGCATCTTTATAGACTTCTCCATCTACTTTCAGTTTGGTGATTCCTTCCATTTGTTTCAATTTCCCATTGAAAATTCTATAAAACAGTTTGGGTTCATCCTTATATTTGTCTATTATAACTTTTTCAAAGTTCCATTCTTCCTCTCTATGTATTCTTGTATATTCATTTCCAGTTCTTTTATATTCTTCCCTTGTTCTGTTATTACCTCTATTTCTCCAGTTGTTCCATGCCATATCCCTCTCTTTTTTTGCTATCATACATCTTCGATTAAACCACTCTATTTTCCTGTTTTCTTTCTCTCTTACTCTTGGCACATATTTTTCCACTCCCAAATTCTAAAGGTCTAGAAAGATATCCCACTTCCTCTGTATCTCTCTTGTTTCTATGAATTTTCTCCAATCTGCATTTTTGACAAATTTTCTCAATCCTGTAAAGTTTGCTTTCCCAAAGTTGTATCTTCCCTACCTATAAAGCTCATCTCTTGGCACCAAGTTCCCTATTATCATTTGGAACTCAATGACCTTATGATAACTTTTTCCTATAGGACACAGATATTTCAAAGATTCAATTACATCGGGTTCTTTGATAAACAGTAAATCTAATCTTCCTGATGTGTCCTCACCTTGGATTCCGTCTCTTCTTTGACCCACCAAGTCATCACATTATTCACTGTTCTATCTATCTACCTGTTGCCTGATGCCTCAATCCCGTTCGGGGTGGCCACAAACAAATTGCCTCCACGTCGCCCTGACCCCCACCATTTCACTGCCCTACTCCCAACTCACACCCCCCTCTCTCATATACCTCTCCACCCCATCCCTCCCCCTCCCTCTCCCCTCCTCCACCTCACTCACATACACTCTCTTCATCAGTCTTTCACCCTCCATCCTCTCCACATGTCCAAACCACCTCAGAGTATTCCTCCTAATGCTTCCTATCACATCCACATCCACACCACAACGCTCCTTTATATCCTCATTCATCAGCCTGTCTCTCCATGTGACTCCACAGGCTCCTCTTAAAGAACTCATTTCCACTGCTCTAACTCTTGACTTGTGTCCTTCCAACAACGTCCAAGCTTCACTTCCATACGTTAGAGTTGGTATCACAATACTGTAATGTAGTAACTTTTTCATTTCCATTCTCTTTTCCCTGCTTCTTATCACTCCTTTCAAAGAACCAGCAACCTTTCTTCCCTGCTGTACCCTTTCAAGCACTTCACCCTCCAAACCTCCATCCTTACTCATCACACTACCCAAGTACTTAAACGTACTCACATTTTCCAATTCCTCACCATCCAACCTCGCTGCACATTCACTGACTTCACCTCTCCCAAAGACCATCACTTTACTTTTCCCTACATTCACCTTTAGATTCCGTTTCTTATACACTCTCCCAAACTCATCCACCAAGCCTTGCAGCTCTCCTTCATCTTCTCTCAACAACACAGTATCATCTGCAAACAACAGTACAGGGAGTTTCCAAACACTACCCTCTCTCACCAGGGCCACTCCAACATCCACTACCCTACCTTGTACCTCTTTTACTACCCCATCCATGTACAGACTGAACAACCATGGAGACATGACACATCCCTGTTTCCACCCAACCGTCAAAGAGAAAAATTCACGCAATTCATTCACCATCCACACGCACTGCAGCCTTAGCACCATCATACATACTCTTCACAGCATTCAACAACTTCCCAACTACTCCATATATTCTTAATACTTTCCACAATCCTTGTCTATCCACCCTGTCATAGGCTTTCTCCAAATCCATGAAAGCCACATACAACTTTCCCTTCTCTAAAAACTTTTCCACTAAAGATCTAAGAATGAATATCTGATCTACACAACCTCTTCCATTCCTAAAGCCTCCCTGTTCTTCTCCAACTAATTCTTCTGTTCTTTCTCTAACTCTGTCAATAAGTATCCTACCATACACTTTTCCTATTATACTAAGAAGACAAATGCCCCATGATTACCACACACTTCTTTTTCCCCTTTTCCTTTGTACAAGGAGATAATTATACCTGACTTCCAATCCTCCGGGACTATACCTTCCTCCCAGGCCAATCTGCACATTTTCCACATCCATTCTACTACTCTCTCTCCCCCATACTTCAGCTTTTCACCAAACACTCCATCAACTCCTGGGGCTTACCCCAATTTAACTTTCTTCATTGCTTCCACAACTTCAATCCTAATGATTTCTTCCTGTCTTCTCACCTCCCTCCTTCTCCCAGCCATTCCCCAGCAACTTACACTCACATTACTTCCATCCTCTATGTTCAACAATTCCTTATAGTGTTCTCTCCATCTGCTCACTTTTTCTCCCTTCTTCACTAGTAATCTACCATTTTTATCTTTCACTCCCCTGCTAACTTCACTTCCATCCTGTCTTACTCTCTTCACCTCTTTCCAGAACATTTTCATACAGTCCCTCCACTTTACACTCAAATTCCTTCCAAATTCCTCATCCACTCTCTTCTTACTCTCTCTTACTAATCTTTACACCTCTCTCTTTCTTTCCACATATAACTCTCTCTTCTGCCTCTCAACTTCTTCCACGCCCATATTTCTCATCCATTCATTGTATGCTTTCTTCTTTTGTGCCACAGCCTGTCTCACCTTTTCATTCCACCATGCTGTTCCTTGCACCCCCCTCCGTCTTCTCTTCATCCCACACACCACATCACATGCTGCACATATTTCTTCTGTGAATATCCTACACACACCTTCCACGTCTCCCTTCTGCTCCAATTCATATTTACCCAATCGTTCCTCCACTTCTCTCTTATATTCTGCCTTTTTCTCATCCTCTTCTAACTTTTCCACTCTCCTTGCAAGTACTCCTTCTTCCCATCCTTCCCTTCTTCTATTCCTCCATCTTATTTGGATCTTGATTCTGGCCACCACCAAGTAGTGGTCAGAGAATCCACTCCCCCAACCTCTATAAGCTCTTGCATCCATTACACATCTTCGCATCCTTTCATCCACACACATAATCAATCATTGCCTTCCTTTCATTCAGTTCACCACCCACCCTTCTCATCACTCACCATGTATACCTGTGGATCATTCTATGCCTGAAGAGGGTATTGGCTATCACCAACCCCCTCCCAGCACAAATGTCCACTAACACACTGCCATTCTCATCTATCTCAGCAGTCACATCCCACTCACAAACTATTCCATCCACCTTCACATTCCCTACTTTACCATTCATATCACCGATCAAAAACACTCTCTCATTCCTTCCAAACTTTTCCATGCACACTTCCACATTTGTCCAGAACTCTTCTCTGATTGTGCTTGAACGATTTTGCGTTGGTGCATACACGCACACAATTGCCCACATTTGTATTCCAACTTTCAATCTTATACACACAATCCCTGACCCAACTGATCCATACTCTCTTATGTTCTTCTTCCATCTTTTACTCACAACTATACACACTACTTCTTTTGCCCCCTCATTCTCACCTACTCCTGCACATATACCCCTGGTAATGAAAGGCTAAATTAGGTAATGAAAACTGAGGAGTTTGGTAATGTGGCCGTTGCGATCTGGCAACTCTGTTACCACATCATCAACAGTCACAACCTAACTCCGACCGAAAGCAGATGCTTATCGTAACGGAAGCCATATGTGTTCGTTTTTTGTGAATAAACAGTGAATAAACTGCAATACCTCGCCACTAGAACACAGGAATTTACAGTGTTGTGCAGTGTTTAGAAGTTAGAATTTAGAGTGCAAAGGATTAACTGTGGAGTCCAAACTGGTGGTTGAAACCAGTCCAGGAGCCAGGGATTTGTTAAGTACCCAGAATGTTTAATATTGTATAAACTCACCTCTAAAACCTCATTCTATGGTTCTTTTGCATTTATTTCAGTCTTTTATGTCCCTTATTGGTGTGAATTGGGTCTTAAATAGGTGCTATGCATGTCCAGTAGGGAGTTGTATAGGTGTTAATCTGATTCAGGGTAGGTTAGGGTCCATAAGTACAAGTCCAGGAGGCTGGGGCCCACTTTCCGGACAGGACCACTTTCCGGACATGCCTTTGGCTCTATTACATCGGAAAGTGGAGGGATTACTGTAGTTGTTTTCCGGGGAGGGGCACTAACCCTCCGCCAACCCTTTCAGTCGCCTTGTACGACAAGCAGGGATACTGGGGGAGTATTCTTGAAAAACCCCCTGGTGTGTGTATTTACCTATTTGTAGTATACAGGAATTGAGCAATGCTCGTGTTGTCCTGTCTCCATATCCACATTTATCAAGTCTACCATTACACACATGAATGTTTTTCTCATGCACCACCTCTCTGTCTAAGTCGTTCCAAATATTTAAGTATTTACCTAATATACCAAACTGTGATATACACGGAATGTACTATGCTCATGGGTTTCCGTCGCTGTTTCTCAGTAAGTCAAATTTAGCTTTAAACTCGTTTAAGTTTTTAGACTGGACGATCTCTTTGTCCAGGCTATTCCATAAGTCTATACTTCTGTAAGGAAAGCTATATTTCTTGATATCCTTCAAGCAGCTTGACTTTTTCAATTTCATTCCGTGTCCTCTTGTTGCTCTCTTATCCCATACAAAAAGATCTTCTCTGTCAATTATATCTACTCCCACCATGGCCCTGAACACTGCAATCATGTCTCCCCTCTTTCTCCTTTCCTCTAAGGAAGGCAAATCCAGCTTTTCCAGCCTCTCTCTGTATGACAGGTCTGCCAGACTGAGGACCATCTTGGTTGCTGTTCTTTGTATCCTCTCAATCTTGTTTATATCTTTCTTTTTGTGTGGGGACCACACTACCACTGCATATTCTAACCTGGGGCGGATCATGGCCACTATCAATTTTTTCATCATCTCCTCATCCATGTAATGAAATGCTACTCTTATGTTAGTCAAGAGTTTATAAGTCTCTCCAACTATCTTGTTAATGTGCTTTTCTGGTGACAAACTATCTTGGACCAGCACTCCCAAATCTTTCTCTTCTCTCCTTTTTGTGATTAATTCATTACCCAACAAATAATTCAGTGATGGCCTCCTGGTACTTTTTCCCATTTCCAATATTTTACATTTCTTTACATTAAATTTCATTTCCCATGTCCGGCTCCAATCGTGTATCCTATCCAAATCCTCCTGCAGTATTTTACAATCCTCCTCAACCTCTATCTTCCTCAAGATCTTTACATTATCAGCAAACAGACTTGCATAACTGTTCACTCCATCTACCATATCATTTACGTAAATCAGGTACATTACTGGTGCCAACACCGAGCCTTGAGGGACTCCACTTGTTACTTTCCTCCATCTAGACATCCTATCCTTTATTACTGTCCTCATTTGTCTCTCTCTCAAAAAGTCTCTCATCCATTCCAGAAGTTTCCCCTTCAGTCCTCCTAGATATTCTAGTTTCCACATTAGTCTCTTATGAGGTACCTTGTCAAAGGCCTTCTCTAAGTCTAAGTACACACAATCCACCCAATCATCTCTCTCCTGTACCACGTCAATCGCTCTTGAGTAAAAGCCCAACAAGTTAGAAACACATGACCTTCCACTTCTGAATCCAAACTGACATTCAGCCAAAATATTCATCTCTTCCAGATATTTTATCCATCTGTCTTTCAGGATTCTCTCACACAATTTTGCGACCATGCTGGTTAGAGACACTGGTCTATAATTCAGGGGTTCTTCCCTGTTTCCTCCCTTGTAAATTGGTACCACATTTGCTCTCTTCCATTCTTGTGGCACTTTCCCCTCTTCCAGTGAGCATACGATTAAACTGTGAATTTTACCCGCCAGTTGTTCTCTGCATTCCTTCAGTACCCAATTAGAAATTCCATCAGGTCCTGGGGCTTTCCTTACATCTTGAGTTTCCAGTAATTTATACACTTCCTGTACCTCCACTTTTATATCTTTTATCACCGGAACATTTCTAATCACTCCCTCCCCTTCCACAAGCTCCTTTTCTTTAGTGAAAACTGACTGGAAACGTTTGTTCATTATTTCTGCTTGCATTGCCGCATCCTTATAGACCTCTCCTTCTACTTTCAGTTTGGTGATTCCTTCCTTTTGTTTCAGTTTGCCATTAACAAATCTATAAAACAGTTTGGGTTCATCTTTGCATTTGTCTATTATACCTTTTTCAAAATTCCTTTCTTCTTCTCTACATATTCCTGTGTATACATTTCTTGTTCTTTTATATTCTTCCTTTGTTCTGTTGTTACCTCTCTTTCTCCAATTGTTCCACGCCTTATCTCTCTCTTTTTTTGCTATCATACACCTTCTATTAAACCACTCCTTTTTCCTGTTTTCTTTCCCTCTTACTCTTGGTACAAGTTTTTCCACTCCCAAATTATAGAGGTCTAGAAAGATATCCCACTTCCTCTGTATCTCTCTTGTTTCTCTTAATTTTCTCCAATCCGCATTTTCAAAAAAGTTTCTCAATCCTATAAAGTTTGCTTTCCCAAAGTTGTATCTTCCCTGTCTATGAAGCTCATCTCTTGGCTCGACGTTCCCTATTAACATCTGGAACTCAATGACCACATGATCACTTTTTCCTAAAGGACAGAGATATTTCAATGATTCTATTACATCGGGTTCTTTGGTAAATAGTAAATCTAACCTTGCTGGTGTGTCCTCACCTCGAAACCGTGTCTCTTCTTTGACCCATTGCGTCATCACATTATTCATTATTATATTTAATAACATAGTGCCCCACGAATCCTCGCCGCCTCCCGAGTACCATTCCTCCCAGTTCACCTCTTTACAGTTAAAGTAACCCACCAAAATTATATTATTGCTTTTCTCAGTTTTTTTTTGTAAATAGCTAGCCATATCTGACAACATCTTGTATTCGTCATCCTTCCATGCTCTTGTCTTTGGGGGATAATACACTACCGCCATATCTCTCTTAACATTCTCTCCAGTTTCTAATTTCATATATATCACTTCAGCCCTGCCTTCTCCCATTTCCCCAGTATCTACATTTATGTTGTTGTTCACTGCTATCATCACTCCTCCTCCCATTTTTTCTTTTCTGTCTTTTCTCCACAGTTTGTACTGTATTTGCCATCTCCCAAATGAACATCAATATCTTCTCTTAATTTGGTCTCTACAAAGCACATGACATCAGGTTCATGTTCTCTCAAGAAATCGTTAATTTCGATCCTTGTCGATATGAAACCATCAACATTAGCATATATCACATTCAAATTATTTTTGACGTTTTTAATACCCTCTTCTCTCCTACTCTCTGTCCGTACCACTTCCTCAACTTCTGATCTTTCACAGCCATCCCCCTTAGTTTCCTTCACTTCTATTTCCTTAAATACCACTTCCTTACTTTCATATCCATTACTCTCCAAAAAAAAGTATTACATTCTTCCTCTGTCCTCTTATCATATTTTTCCTTTACTTCTTCCTTTAATGATTTTAAAACTTCTCTTTCTTCTTCATTCAAATCTTTTCTTATTATAATATTTTCCATCCCTGCCTCTTTGCTTAATTTCCAGGTCACTTTAAGTATCTCATTTATTACACTATCTGATGTAAACTTGACTCTCATTGGTCTTGTTTCCCCTTTCTTATAAGGCCCTATCCTCCTTACTTCCTCAATTTCTTTTACCCACTTGTCTCCTTCGGGGTCAATCTTGCCTAATTTTCCTCTCACGATGTTCATGTCTCTCTCGAGTCTTACGAACCTAACCTTTTCTTCCTCTTCCCTGTTTCCAAATATTACCACACATCTGTTCCTTTCTACAGTTTCTCTCACTATTTTTTTCTTCAGTATTTTCACTACATTTTCTTCCATTTTTTTCTTGTTCATTTCCCTTTCTTCCTGGATGATTTCTCTTAAGATGACCACTTCTTTCTGTTCTGTGTGTGTGTGTGTGTGTGTGTGTGTGTGTGTAATTCACCGGGTCGGTCAGGCTCACTTGATGGTCGTGATAGTCAGCTTTTACCCTCCCGGAAGGGAGCTGAAAGCTCATGTAGTCCGATCTAAGGGCAAGGCTGTGACCTTCACACACGCACACACCCGTCCCCTTGCTCAAGGGGGACAGTAACCACCCACTTCGTCAGTGAAACTTTTCGCAACCTGAGCGAGGCGCGAACTCCCGTTCACCAGTTGGCAAGCGAGAACGTTACCACTGCACCAGTGTGTGTGTGTGTGTGTGTGTGTGTGTGTATTTACCTATTTGTAGTATACAGGAATTGAGCTAAGCTCGAGTTGTCCTGTCTCCATACCTACATTTATCTAGTCTAGTTTTAAACACAAGAATGTTTTTTGCTTGCACCACCTCTTCATCTAAGTCATTCCAAATACCTATGCTTCTGTTCAGGGAACTGAACCTTTTAAGATCATTAAGACATCTACTTTTCCTCAACTTCAAGTCATGACCTCTTGTTCTTTCATCATCTAACACAAAAAGATCTTCTCTATCCACCCTTTCCAGTTCTCTTACATTTCTAAACATTGTGATCATCACGTCTTTCCCTTCTCTCACACAGTGTTGGTAACTTCAGTTCTTTCAATCTCTATTCATACGTCAGTTCCCTGACGTATGGTATCATCCTTGTTGCCATCGATTGAACCCTCTCCAGTTTATCAATATGCTTCTTCAAATGAGGTGACCATACCACAGCCGCATACACTAGTCTTGGTCTTATCATGGTCACTATCAACTGTCTCAACATTTCCTCGTCCGTTTAATTCAAAGCCACTCTCATGTTGGTCAGTAAACGGTAAGTGCCTCAATGATTCTGTTTATATGTTTTTTAGGTGACAAGTCATCCTGAATAGGCACTCCCAAGTCCTTCTCATCTTTTCTTTTACTAATTATCTCTTTGCCCATTTTATATGTCCAATGCAGTCTTTTTTCACTCATTCCATTTCTAATACACGGCATTAATCCATTTTCCAAGTCTGGCTCTAGCTGTGGAGTTTGTCCAAGTCCTCGTGCAGTTTTTTACAACTATAAATACATTTAATATGCTTCATGATTTTAGCATTATCTACGAACATACTCGTGTAACTATTCAAACCCTCTAGCAAATCATCTACAAATATCAGAAACATTATTGGGGCTAAGACAGAGCCTTGAAGTATTCCCATGGTCACATTTCTTCATTGTGAAACCTTGTCTCTTGTAACTGTTCTCATCTGCCTTCCCATCAGCTAATCTCCCAACCACTTCAATAGGTTCCCATGCACCTCTCCAAAGGTCTTTAACTTTCACAGCAGTCTCTTATAGAGCACACTCTCAAATGCTTTCTTGGGATCAAGATAGACACAATCTGCCCATCTCTTGTATGACATCTATTACTCTACTGCAGAAACTTAATAGTTTATTAACACACAATCTTCCTTCCTTCTTGGTGTTATCACTTCATTTTCTTCTAAACGCTTTATCCATCTTTCTCTAATAATTTTCTCACAGATTTCACAAACAACACTAGTAAGTGATACAGGTCTGTAACTGAGTGGATCTTCCCTATCTCCCCCCTTGAAGATTGGCACAATACTCGCTCTTTTACAGTCTTTAGGTAACTGTCCATTTTCCAGACAGCTCTTAATGATGACATAAACAGGCCACAATAATTGGTCTGCACATTCCTTCAGGATCCATCCAGCCACACCATCCAGTCCCACTGCTTTCCATATATCCAATTCCCTCATCAGCTGTACCACCTTGCTTGTTGTTCATTATTTCACAGGATCCATTCAGCCACACCATCCAGTCCCACTGCTTTCCATATATCCAATTCCCTCATCAGCTGTACCACCTTGCTTGTTGTTCATTGTTTCACAGGATCCATTCAGCCACACCATCCAGTCCCATTGCTTTCCTTATATCCAAGTCCCTCATCAGCTGTAGGACCTCATTTGTTGTTCATTAATTCACAGGATCCATTCAGCCACACCAACCAGTCCCATTACTTTCCTTATATCCAAGTCCCTCATCAACTGTACCATCTCGCTTGTTGTTCATTATTTCGCACAATCTTCTCTGTTATAAATTTCATCTCCATCCCTCGTTCGTATTACGATGTCCTTAACTCATTTTACCATTTACAAACCTATAAAATAGTTTAGGCTCTTTCTTACATTTATTTACAATATCTTTTTCACATTTCCTTTCTTCTTCTCTCCACACACTTACATATTCATTTCTTACCTGCTTGTACTCCTACCAAGCCCTTTCACTATACCTTCTTCTCACTTTATTCCATGCTCTTTTTCTTGCCTCATGTGCCATTCTACATCTCTTGTTCAACCATTCTTTCTTCCTTTCCATTGCTGTGGAGAATCTTGAGACATATTTACTAACACGTGTTTTATATACTTCTATCAAAAACTCATATTTCCCATCAACATTTGTGATCTCATTCATTTTACTCCAGTCTACATTCTGGAAAAAGTTCCTTAGGGAAGTAAAGTCTGCCTTCCCATGATTGTATCTATTTTCTCTGTGTTTTTCTTCTCTTTCTCCTTCCTATACTCCCACCACTTCCATCTCAATAACCAGATGATCACTTTTACGGGGCATTGGTAGGTTATGTTCTTCACATCGTTTGGGTCCTTTGTGAATGCCAAGTTCAGCCTTGATGGTTTGTCGGCTCCTGAAATTTTTGTATTTTCTTTAATTAACTGAGTTAACAAGTTTTCCTTCACCGATTTCCTTAATTTATTTCCCTATGATGCCTCATTGTTCCCAGCATCCATACTTTCCCAATCAACTTTTCTACGGGTAAAAATCTCCCATGATTATTATTCTATTTCCCTGTTCAATTAACATCTTTAGCTTAATAATGAATTCTTTTATCAACTGTTCATAATCTTCTTTTGTCCATGCCCTAGTTTGAGGAGGCATATAAAATACAATTACTTCTATTTTTTCTCTATAACAGTCCTCTATTTCCATTCCCAAAAGTTCAGCCACAGTATTTTCAATTTCTATAATTTTGATTAAGTCAGTATGAGTTAAAATCATTACCCTCCCCCTTAACTTGCTTTCTCTATCCTTCCTCCAAGTATTATAACAGTTCCATCCATCCATCATCCAATCCTACATTGCCCCATGAGGAGCGTAGGAGCCCAGGGCTAGGCAGTTGGTCCCGACATTTAAGATGAGAGTGACCGCCTCACTCATCCCTGAGTGGCATTACATGAGCAATCAACCCCAACCACCCCTTGGATATAAACCTTCACTGGCTCAATCCGATTGGAGCGCAATAATTATCCACTAAATCACCAGGCGCCAAAATCTGGCTATATGGTTACCACCCAGCGTAGTAAATGGTTTCCTGGTGCACAGGAAACCATTTGGCTTGTCACTCAGTGCAGAGTCACCCACAGGCTGAAGGAAGAGGAAAGAATGAAGGAATGAAAGACAGAAGAGGGAGTGTAAAGCCACCTGTAGGCAGAAGGACAAGGAAAGAATGAAGGAAAGAAAAATTCCATCCAAGTAATTTTGTATCAACATCTAGGGGCAATTTAGTCTCCATCAAGCTAACAATTTCAGGTTTCTTTTCATTTATAGTCTCCAATTTCCCCTTAGATATTAACCCATCTACATTACTATACATAATACTCAGATTTACTCATGCTTCTCCTTTTATGTATTTATAAGCATCACGCTTGTTTCCTTCACTTGTAGTTCCCCACATGCCACTTCCTTACTTTCATATCCATCACTCTCCAAAAATTTTTTACATTCTTCCTCTGTTCTCCTGTCATTTTTTCCCTTTACTTGTTCCCTCAAAGATTTTAAAACATCTCTTTCTTCTTCATTCAGATCTTTTCTTCCTATAATATTTTCCATCCCTGACTCTTCACTAGTTTCCAGGTCACTTTAACCCCTACACCGCGGGCTTGTTTACCAATGACTTGCGTGTGCCGCGGGGTTATTTGGGCTCCGACAGACTCTCAAAAAATATTTGCCAAAAATCAGTTATTAGTCCTAGAATAATAAAATTATATATGCTTATGGCACATACCTTCAGCTTTCTCCTGGAATGATTGTTGAGCCTTCGTCAGTTACCGTAGGACTTGTGGAGACCTCTGAAGTAGGGTAACGAAGTCTCCACTTTACACTTCCCGACAACCCGTAATATGATTACCACAGCCAGATACAAACACTATAAACACTATTCTACAATTTTCAAGTAGTTTGGGATCCATACTAAAAAAAAAAACACTGTGAAAGCAATGGAAATTACGAGCGCGTCTGATCGTCGCACTGGCACTAGTTCGCTCTTAGTAGTCTGTCATTTATTATTCATAAAACCCCTCACACTTTATATTTCTATTACTATATAACACTTATATATATCTACAGTCTTTATTCATAAGTTTCCTTCAGTAGTATTAGTTTATTGTCACTGTAGGGATTCAATTTCTTTCAGTAAAATACGTAGCATTCACTTTCTCATCCTGTATACTGGCATTGAGAGTGAATGTCACTTTCATCTTCACTCTCATAACTCATAGCATTCAGACATGCTAGAGTGAAACTTTCACTTTCATTACTCCTAGGGTATATACTCGTATTCTTATAATACTACTCATTTACATTTCTATTTACGTTCTCTATTTTATTTACGTTATTTACATTTCTATTTTATTTACACTGTGTTGTGCACTGTCACTTGAAATAACTTATAAAACTGTTTTCCATTGTTCACGTATATTTACATTCATTACATTCACTTGCTGTTTACACATTATTTACACATTATTTACAATTCCACTTGCACTGTTTTACTCAACAGAAAGATCGTAGTCACTCTTTTATCAATTGTCAGCCCTTTACCTCTTTCCAGACGAGGTTTAGTAGGGGGTAAAGGTCACAGGGCCATTTGCATGGGGGTGAAAAAAGGCCTTGAAGTCAGCAAGAAGAAACATACGTACTCTCACTTCGGAAGTTGAGAGTAACCTGATAACGGAGGGCTAGCGTGGAGGCCTGCTAAGGGGTTATTCAGGGTTACCAATATTACTTCTTGAAACAGCTAAGTCTAGCACTGATATGATTGGCAGGAAATCTAGACAATACATTATAAATTTGGTAGTTCCAGGTGAATGTAAATATCACTTATGCTTCTCCCTTCCCTCCTTACATGTATATTTATTTCGAAAATAGATTAGAGGCCTACTTAGGAGATATATTTTCAGAGCTACCAATGTTAGATCTTGAAACATTTTTGTTTAGCACTGATATGATTGGCAGGAAATCTAGACAATACATTATAAATTAGGCAGTTCCAGGTGAATGTAAATATCACTTAGGCTTCTCCCTTCCCTCCTTACATGTATATTTATTACGAAAATAGATTATACGGCATATTTCAAGGGGAAAAAAACAGCGAAAATTAGCGAACGAGTGCACGTGAGGTGTTGTCAGGTGATAATTAGCCAATTCCAGGTGTTTGGCACTCTCACTTACCTTATTTCTTTCTCGTATATATTATTTGGTATAAGAATAGGACATAGGGCTTATTTCAAAGGAAGAAATCAGTGAAAAATTCCAGGGAAGATTTACTTAGCGTAGCACGGCCGGGCAGGCGAGAGGATAGGGTAATGGAGGGGGGGTAGGGAGGGGAGTCAAGAACGGGGAGAAATGGCTAAACTGTCAACAATGGATGGGAGTACAGATGAGATTAGGAGTGCTGACTAGTGTTGGACATTAGCAGTACTGATAGATGATACAAGCCCCCACTTGGAAGCCCGGGTGAATTCAAAATAACACAGACTCACAAAAGCGACGCCCCGCGGTATGATCCCTTGCTCCCAAGCGTCACGAAAGTGACACCCCGCGGTTAAGGGGTTAAGTGTATTGTTTACTACACCTTCTGATGACAACACTCACTGGTCTTGCTTCCCCTTTCTTATACAGTCCTATCCTCTTTACTTCCTAAATTTTCTTTTCCCCACTTGCTTCCTTCAAGATCGATCTTGCCCAATATTTTTCTCACTTGATTTGAGTCTCTCTCGAGTCTCATAGATCTAACCTTTTCTTCCTCCTCTCTGTCTCCAAATACTACCACACATCTGTTCCTTTCTACAGCTTGTCTTACCATTTTCTCTTTCCTCTTCAATATTTTCACTACATTTTCTTCTATTTTTTCCTTGTTCATTTCCCTTTCTTCCTGATTTATTTTCCTTCAGCTGACCACTTCTTTCTGTTCTTCTTCCACATGTGCCCACTTTGCCTTTTGCTCCTCTACCACACTACTGTACTCACCTTCTCTGTTTTGTTACTGCTCTCTTCTAATTTTCTCCTTAATTCAATACTTTCTCGTTTCAAATTCTTGACCTCCTGGTTCGTTGTCTCATTAGCCTGTATCAGACTCTGTATGGTATTTTCAGTATTTTTGGGTATGTTTCTTGATACTACCTATAGATCCTCCACTTTCTTTTCTAGTTCGCTAATTCTCATAATCAACATTTGAACTAAATCCATCACACTTGTTTCACTGTCAAATCCTGGAAATTCAGGTCCCTCAATGTATACACTGTCGGCCATGTTTGTGAGTTACGTACATTACTAACAGCTGTTATCGAAAATCTTACGAATATTCACGTATACTCAAATATTTACTGACAATGGTTCTTTACAGTTTAGGTAGACTATATTAACAGACAATACTTTAAATTTTGGAAAAGACTACAGGAGACAGGGCAAACATAATACCTGAAAACTACATATGGTTTGTAGAGATGGTTGAGACAAGTCCGTTCGCTCTGACTCTGGCTGTGTGTGTGTGTGTGTGTGTGTGTGTGTGTGTGTGTGTGTGTTTACCTAGTTGTGCTATACAGGAAATGAGCTACTCTCGTGGGGTTCCGTCTCTGTTTCTCTATCTATCTATCTATTGCCAGACGCCTTAATCCCGTAAGGGGTGGCCGCAAACAAATTGCCTCCACGTCGCCCTGTCCCCCACCATTTCACTGCCCTGCTCCCAGCTCATACACCCCTCATATACCTCTCCACTCTATCCCTCCATCTCATCCTTGGCCTCCCCCTCCCTCTCTCCCCTTCCACCTCACTCACATACACTCTCCTTGTCAGTCTCTCTCTCTCTCTCTCCATCCTCTCCACATGGCCAAACCACCGCAATGTAATTCTCCTAACACTTAATACCACATCCACATCCTCACCACAATGCTCCTTCACTTCCTCATTCGTCAATCTATCTCTCCATGTGACTCCACATGCTCCTCTCAAATAACTCATTTCCACTGCTCTCACTCTTCGCTTGTGTCCCTCCAACAAGGTCCAAGCTTCACTTTCATATGTTAGAGTTGGTATTACAATACTGTCAAGCAGTGACTTTCACTTTCATGTTCACTTCCCTGATTCTTATCACTGCTTTCAAAGAACCAGCAACCTTTCTTCCTTGTACTCTTTCAAGCACTTCACCCTCCAAACTTCCATCCTTACTCATCACATTCATACTCTGTTTCTCAGTAAGTCAAATGTGCTTTGAAATCATTTAAATTTTTAGACTGGACAATCTCTTTGTCCTGGCTATTCCACAGGTCTATGCATCTATATGGAGAACTGTATTTCTTGATATCCTTCAAGCAACTTGGCTTTTTCAGTTTCATTCTGTGTCCTCTTGTTACTCTCCTATCCCATACAAAGAGATTTTCTCTGTCAATTTCTTCAACTTCATCATGGCCCTGAACACTGCAATCATGTCGCCCCTCTCTCTCCTTTCTTCTAAGAAAGGCAGATCCAGCTTTTCCACCATTTCCATGTATGATAGACCCACCAAGCTAGGGACCATCTTGGTTGCTGTTCTTTGTATTCTCTCCATCTTGTTTATATCTTTCTTTTAGTGTGGTGGCCACACTACTGCCGCATATTCCAACCTGGGGCGGATCATGGCCACTATCAATTTTTCTATCATCTCCTCATCCAAGTAATGAAATGTTACTCTTATATTTGTCAAGAGATTATCTCTCTAACTATCTTCATAATGTGTTTTTCGGGTGACAAATTATCCAGGACCAACACTCCAAAGGCCCTCTCTTCTCTCGTTTTTTGTGAGTAGTTCATTAACCATCAAATAATTCGGTGATGCTCACATGGTACTGTACTTTTACCCATTCCCAATATTTCACATTTTTTTGTTGAAGGCACCCGACAGCATCACTACACTGAGTGAGTGGATGGTGAGTTTGATGTTGTACTGCTGTCGGGTGTCTTCCCTTCCCTCTCCTTCATCCTTCTTTCCTTCCATCCTCTTCTGTCTTTCTTTCCTTCATTCTCTCCTTGACCTTCTCCCTACTGGTAACTTTACACTCCCTCTTCAGTCTTTCTTTCCTTCATTCTTTCCTCTTCCTTCTGCCTGTGGGTGAGTGACAAGCCAAATGGTTTCTTGTACACCATTTACTATGCTGGGTGGTAACCTTATAACCAAATTTTGGCACCTGGTGGTTTAGTGGGTAATTATTGCACTCCAATCAGTTTGAGCTGGTGAAGGTTTATATCCAAGCGGTGGTTGGGGTTGATTACTCATGTAATGCCACTCAGGGATGAGTGAGGCTGGTCACTCTCATCTTAAATGTCAGGACCAATTGCCTAGCCCCAAGCTCCTACATTCCTCATGGGGCAATGTAGGATTAGATGATGGATGGATGGATGCGCTGAATTTCATTTCCCACATCCGGCTCCAATCATAATCCTATCCAGGTCCTCCTGCAGCATTTTACAGTCTTTTTCAACTTCTACTCTCCTCATGAACTTTGCATCAACAGCAAAATGACTTGCATAACTGTTCAAGCCATCTAACATATCGTTTACATAAGTCAGGAACATTACGAGTGCTAACAATGAGCCCTGTGGGACTCCACTTGTTACTTCCCTTCACCCAGACATTGTCTTTTATTACTGCCCTCATTTGTCCGTCTCTCATGAAGTCTCTCATCCACCCCATGAGGTTCCCCTTCAGTCCTCCTTTGTGTTCCAATTTCCATATTAGTCACCTGTGGGGTATATACCTTGTCAAAGGCTTTCTCCAAATCTAAATACAGTACAAACAATCCACCCAACTCTCTCTCTCCTGTAGCACAGCTATCGCCCTTGAGTAGAAGCTCAACAAGCTGGAAACATACAACCTTCCACTTCTGAATCCAAACTGACTTTCTGCCAAAATGCCCATCTCCTCCAGATACTTCATCCATCTGTCTTTCAGGATTCTCTCGCACAATTCTACGACCATGCTGGTCTGGGACGCTGGTCTGTAATTCAGGGGTTCTTCCTTGTTCCCTCTCTTATAACTTGGTACCACACGGGCCCTCTTCCATTCCCAAGGCACTATCTGCTTCCAGAGAACACGAAATTAAACCGTGGATCTTATCCGGTAGTTGTTCTCTGCATTCCTTTAGTACAGTATCCAATCAGAGATCCCGTCTGGTCCTGGGGCCTTCCTCACATCCTGAGTTTTCAATAATTTGTATATTTCTTGCACTTCAACTTTTACATCTTTTATCGCTACATTTCTAGTCACCCCTCCTACTCCACAAAATCATTTTCTCTAGAGAAGACTAATTGGAAGCATTTGTTCATTATTTCAGTTTGCATGACTGCATCTTTATAGACATTTCCTTCTACTTTCAGCTTATTGATTCCTTCCTTTGTTTTAATTTGCCATTAACGAACCTGTAAAACAATTTAGGTTCTTCCTTACATTTGTCAATGATACCTTTTTTGAAGTTTCTTCCTCTCCATGTATTCTTGTATATTCACTTCTAGTTCTTATATATTTTTCCTCTGTTCTACCATTGCCCCTCTTTCTCCATTTGTTCCATGTCTTATCCCTTTCTTTTTTTACTATCATACATTTTTTGTTGAACCAGTCAGTTCTCCAGTTCTATTTCCCACTAACTTTTGGCACATATTTGTCCACACCCATATCACAGAAGTCTAGAAAGATATCCCACGTTTCTTGTATCTCTCTTCCCTGAATTCTCACCAATCCGCTTCTTCAAAAAATTTTCTCAGTCCTGTAAAGTTTGTTTTCCCAAAGTTGTATCTTCCATGACTGTATAGTTCATTTCTTGTCTCCCCATTTCCTTCTATCATTTGGAACTCTATCACTACAAGATCACTTTTTCCTATAGGACACATATATTTCAGAGATTCAGTTGTATCATCTTCTTTGGTTAGAATTAAATCTTGTCATGCTGGTGTGTCATCACCTCTAAATCTTGTCTCTTCTTTGACCCACTGGGTCATTACATTGTCCATTGCTATATTTAACCCATGGATTACAAGCCACAGCTCAGGCTGGGTAGCGTCATGCTGCAAGCCACAGCTCAAGCTGTGCTGGCTGTGCATCACTGCTAACTACTCCACCCCTGCACAAAGTTACGCATGGCGCTACGCAAAGACGGAGAGAGAGAGAGAGATTTTTTTCTTTCCACCAGATGATGCCCTGGATGTTTATCTTCAAGTTTATAATATATATATATATATATATATATATATATATATATTTATTTATTTATTTTTCACTACTCTCCTATGTAAACTTACGCATGGGTCTACGCAAAGACGGAGATTTTTTTTTTTTTTTTTTAACCAGATGATGCCCTGGATGTTTATCTTCAAGTGAATAAAAAAACAAAAAAAAATCTTCATTTTCTGTGCACCACAGGGTGGGATGAAAAAAGGTAACTGCACAATCCATGGGTTTACAGTTTACTGCCCCATGAATCTTCACTACTTCCTGAGTCCCACTCTTCCCAGTTTACCTCTTTACAATTAAAGTCACCCATCAAGATTATGTTGTCACTTTTCTCAATCACTTTCTGTAGGTATCTAACCATGTCCGACAATATTTCCTGATATTCCTCCTCATTCCATGCCCTTGTCTTGTGGGGGACATATGTTACTACGATATCTCTCCTGCCTTTCCCTCTGGTTTCTATTACCATGTTTATCACTTCAGCCATACCTTCTCCCAGTTCCACACAAGCCACATTTATGCTGTTTTTCACTTATCACCACTCCCCCTCCTGCTTTTTCTTTTCTAGCTCTTCTTCATTGTTTGTATTTCCCATTTCCCATTTGAATTTCAGTATTCTTTTTTAGCTACGTTTCTATAAAGCACATAATGTCTAGCTCATTTACCCTCAAGAAATCATCTGTTTCTTGCCTCGATGAGATTAGACCATCTACATTAGCATATGCATTGTTTTTTATTCTGTTCTTCTCTCTCCCTCTCTCCTTCTGTACCATTTCCTCAATTTCTGATCCATAACTCTCTAACAGAACTCTGTCTTCTCTTCCTCCGTTCTCTGGTCATTTTTTTCCCTTGCTTCCTTATCATGTTCCTTTATTTTAGCTCTCTCTTCCTCACTTGCATCTCTCCTTATCAAGATATTTTTTAATCCCTTCTTATCTACTAATTTCCAAGTCTTGATTATTTCATCTACCGTGAACTGAGACTGAAATTTTACTTTGAGTGACCTTGCCCCTCCTTCCACGTACTTTCCCAGCCTAAACACTTCTTCAATCTCCTCTTGGGCTTTGTCATTTCCTCCATTTCTATTGACACTAATTTCTTTCCCCTTCTCAGATCTTCTTTCTCTATTTCTGACCTCAGTGACATTGGTTTTTCTTTCAAACCTGAGATAATCACACATTTTTTCTTGTCTCCTGCATCTCTGACAAGTGATATAGTAAAAGTCCTATTATTCAGCAGCTAATTATTTGGTAGATCCAATATTTCGGCAGTTTTGAGAAATGGTCCCATTTACGGAAACCTTCGATCGTTCGGCTGATGTCCGGAATCATCTCGGCAGTCCAAGAAGTGTTATCTGTGACTTGCATGCCTAATGTTTCATGACACTTCTGTATGTTCACTAGTTTCTATATTCTTAAGATTCAGGTATAGTACTCTATTGATTACCATATTGCACAGTATCATAAAGGACAGTAACTAAACCCCCAAATTAGCGAGAGTTACATTCCAAGCCCCCTCGGTAATTCTTGAAATTTGCTCATTCTCGACGCCTTCCTGAAAATGACATTTGCCAGTAATTGTGTAGCCCATGTACCACTGATACTGTAATGCATTGCCCATAAATAAATGTTGCTTGTTAAATCAGTTTCCCCGTTGTTTTTAGCTGTATGGCGGTGACAGCTCTTGTATTTTGATTCCTCAGCATAATGGTGGAAGGGACTGTCCTAAGTGTTTAACTAAACCTAACCTAACTGAGTTTAACTGTGCTTAATAATTTAACCAAACCTAGTCGGTAAAATACATAAAATAAACTGGAGGAATATGAATTGCTAAGGTCTTTCTGATGAGAGTTAACGTACATTCAGAGCTCATTCTTTTGTACATTTTTGTATTTATATGTAAGAGTAATTGATGCAAAACAGTAATGTATCCCATTAACCCCTTTATAACTTCCGGCACTGACCGACACTTTACAGTACCAATGTCAGTGATGTCAAGTTAGTATGAGCTATAAAAAAAGAAAATGAACAATTATGGGAAGGGAACGAAGGTCACTGGTATGTTTACACGACTCTACACTACGATTTCAAGCACTCAGGCAGTTGCTTAATTTTAGATGTTTTCGCCCATTTGGTAAATGCACTGTAACTTTATCAATTCTTCCATGACTCATAGTGAATCATAGCATGGGTTTAGGAAGCTAAATAACACACTGATAGGTGCGCCAGATGATTATCTTCACATCTTTACAAAAAATAAAATGATTTCAGAAGAATGGAAGAAACTTACCCTACGTACTCAAAAATGGATTAAATTTCTTCCATTTTCTTAAAGATGTGAAGATAATTGTCAGGCACCCCTAGCAATGTGTTATTTAGCTTCCTAAACCCATGCTATGATTTGCTATGTTTCACGGAAGAACTGATAAAGTTACAGTGCATTTACCAAATAGGCAAAAACATCTGCGATTAAATAACTGCCTGACTGCTTGGAATCATAGCGTTCACAGTTTTTCATAGTTCACACTAACTCGACATCACTGACATCGGTACTGTGAAGGGTTGTTCAGTGCCGGAGGTTATTAGAGGATCAATAGAATACATTACTGTTTGCATCAATACTCTCTTTCACATGTCAAAAAAAAAAAATATGAGCGCTAAATGTACGTTTAACTTGCATCAGAAAGACCTCACCAATTCATATTCCTCCACTTCATTTCATGTAACTTTCCGACTATTTCATTTTGTGTTTGGAAAAAGTACCGTATACAGTTCTCACTCCAAACACATTTGTAATAATGTAAGCAGTGATGACAATGTTCACCAATACAAATGATGTACTGAGCGGGTAGGTGAACAATACTGAATGAAGATTCAGAAAGGTGAGTGTGTATCTGACTAAAAAGACTCAAAACAGTGAACACATTCTGCAGTGTTGGTCCAATTTTTTTTTTTTTTTCTTAAAACTGCCCTTCCAGAATTAGGGTGCATCTTTCACACCGTACCGTCTTATATGCTGCGAAATACGGTAATTAGAAAAACTAAATCCCACCTACAGGTGGGG
>NC_137024.1:37118824-37136324 GCF_032717465.1 Coenobita brevimanus
ACGAGTGATGATGGGTGTGAACTGATAAATGCTGAATATGGGACGTGATAAAATAGGCATTGGATATGTGAAAAGAGGAAACAAAGGTAAAAAATGAAAGAAGTAAAACTAGAGGCATATATTTTCGTTTACTTGCGTTTACAGGAAGGGAACTGGGTTGATGAGACAGTGTGGAGTCGTAAAGAGAAGGGAGAGAAAGGAACTCCAGGGAGGGATAAAGAGCAAAGTGAGAGGAAAAGGAAAACGAATTTTTAGAAGTTTTCCCTTTTCCTACCACCAGGTTATATGTTTACGAGATGATTAAGGATATAAGATTGTAAAGAAGAGGTGACCGGTGATTGGAATATGTAGGAAGAGAGTGTATTTGGTTACTGAAATACAGAAGAAAGGATATGAAGAGAATAACTCGTAAAAAGTAAAGTAACCCTTTGATCCCGATATACGAACTTTGCATTTTACTCCGGCTAAAGTCACATGATTTTTAGCACATAAAACAACCAAGGCAAAAAGTAAATAAACAAAAATAAAGTTTAAATATTTCCAACTTTTTTGCCAAGAACTTGAGAACTCCATATCGTAGCTAATGTCACACAATTTATTTAGCTAAGGTCTATCGCAGGGGGGAAAAAAAAAAAAAGCTAAAGTGAGGACAAACATTTTCTCTTCCCCGGAATATAGGTTGGGGGATTAGATTACAAGAAGAGGACCTCGTGAAGTGAGAAAAGAAGTGTATGTGAGGAAGAAACGAAGGAGAGCGAGAAGAACAAAGAAGGGAAAATGGGAGCTGATTGTATTTCTTCCTAATATACTGGAGATGAAAGACGGTGAAATGGAGGATATGGAGAAGAATGTAAAGAAAAGAGGGTGGGTAAAGGATTTAGAAGAAGTTATTAAAGAAATGGAGAAAAATTTCATTGTACAGTTAAAGAAAATGTTATGAAATTTGTTTTTTGTAATGGTATGAGGTTATAAAAGAAAAGCAAGAGGGAAGAGAGGTGTGGAGAAATATCCTGTTTGAACATTTTTACTCGTTTGTCTCTCCGGATCAGGTATGGAATAACAGACAGGAGAGAATGCGGGAATGGTAAAAAGGGAGAGGGAGCGAGGCGGAGAACTGATGGCTGATAAGGTGCAGGAAATGAAGCTGTACGCGAGCATCACCGGCGTAGGCTTCTTCCCGGGGACTGTGAGGGCGGAGATTTGGGTGTGGAGGAAGGGGAGGAGGTTTAAAGGAGGAGGGGGATGGTGTGGGTGCCAGGGTGCAGTCTGGGTGTGGGAATATGGTGTGGGTGTGAGTGTAGGTGAGAGAGAGAGAGAGAGAGTACAACTTAGTCGCTTTGGTACTGACCATTTGTTGGGAAGACGCTTGATCTGGATTTAAGTCCCAACCGTCTTTCACATGTCAAAAAAAAAAAAAAAGACTAATTACAACCAAACTTGCACTGTTACTGTCCTCTGTTTCATGGGCTGTACCTCCTCATCTAGCCTCTCCTCTTCCCAAGTCTTCATAACCTTATCCTTTCCTTTAAAGAGAAGGGAGAGAGGGATGTTAGCGCTGGGAAAGGGTTTTGTTGGATGGTGTGAGCGGGGTTAAAAACAGTTATGAGGTAAGAATGATGAGAAGGATACGAAAGGAGTCAAGGGAGGGAAAACGATTGTGAAAAAAGGATGGGATTAGACCAAAGAGGGAAAATGTTAGTAGAGAGGATGGAGGGAGAGTAGGTTAGGGAGTGATAACAGTAGTGAAGGATAAAAAGAAGAGACAAGGGAGGAAATAAAGTAATAGAGAGCAATAGGAGAGAGAATGGAGGGAAAGTGGAAGAGGCGAAAGGAATCAAGGGAGAGAAAATGGTAGGCAAGAGGAGAGGGGACTGAAGGTAGAGTGGAAGGTGGAGAGACAGAGGAAGGGAGTATGTCTTGATAAACGGGGAGAGAGCTAGGGGAGAGGAGCATGAACGAGGGGAAGGTACCGTAAAAGAAGAAAATAAATTGTATCTGGGATTCTGAAAATGGTGGACACGGGTATGGTGAGGCAGGGTGTTGTAGGGGGACTTGAATGCTTTGATGGAAGTGTAAGAAAGAAATGGTTATAGCTAAAGAGAACTGAGCTATTATATCTCTCTATCTATCTGTATCTATCTATCTATCTATATATATATATACAGTATATATATATATATATATATATATATATATATATATATATATATATATATATATATATACATACACTCGCGGTGCGTTTAGCTTAGCATGGCATCACTTTAATCGTTAAAAAAAAAAAAAAATCATTATCGTAGTAGGGTCCGTCCATTCCCCCCAAAGTAGTCGTACGGTACTAACAACCCCTGGTACCAGATGGTGCCACAGCCTGAGGTCTGCCGTAAACTTAATATTTAATAATGCGAGGAAATGGGGATGGCTGCTGTAAAGATAATGGAGATGTGAGGATCTAACGCAAAAGGATGATACAGCTGCAAGGATATGAGGGTAACACTCAGATTTTTGCCACACACACACACACACACACACACACACACACACACACACACACATTCTGTGTGTATGTACCTATTTGTATTTACCTATTTGTAGTATACAGGAATTGAGCAGTGCTCGTGTTGTCCTGTCTCCATATCCACATATCCACATTGTGTGTGTGTGTGTGTGTGTGTGTGTGTGTGTTGAATAAAGTCGTTTAGCGTTAGCCTGAATAAAATGCGAGAATTGTCCCAACCATGAGGTGGCTAAAACTAAAGTGAAAACAGAAATACACAGAGGAAGAGGCAGTTAGAATGAAAAGAAAAGAACTGAGGAGCATCAGCAGAGAGGAAACAGAAATCAGTCCTTTGCAGAATAAAAATGCCAAGAGCTGCCAAGAATGTACAGTATATGGCGGAAAAACAGCAACAACAACGATAACAAGAACAATGATAATAATAATAATAATAATAATAATAATAAATCTCAATGGAGGGGTCAAGAGTCTCAGGCCCATATTGTAAAGTATGTCTCCCAACAAATATAGTCGTTTGGATTTAGATATATATTTTGAGAGTGTAAAAGATATAGGAAATATAGCATGTGTAGAGGAAAGGGGGAAAAAAGTCAGTAACATAGGAAGAGGATGTAAGAAGTAATCTGGATGCACATGTGGAATGAGATGACCTGTACATATGCATTATGGAAAGAGGAGGGGAGGAAGGGAGAAATGCGGAACGAAAGCAGGACGGGAAGGAAATGACGATTGATAAAAGAAGGGAGAGAATTTATGGTGATGCGAAGGATGGGTGGACGATAATAAGGACGTTTGATGAAAGAGAAGGGACGAAGAGGAGGAGAGAGGAAGGGAGGAGGGTGAATAGTAGTACACACACACACACACACACACACACACACACACACACACACACACACACACACACACACACACACACACACACACACACACACACACACACACACACACACACACACACACAAACAAACACACACACACACACACACACACACACACACACACACACACACACACACACACACACACACACACACACACACACACACACACACACACACACACACACACACACACACACACACACACACACACACACACACACACACACACACACACACACACACACACACACACACACACACACACACACACACACACACACACACACACACACACACACACACACACACACACACACACACACACACACACACACACACACACACACACACACACACACACACACACACACACACACACACACACACACACACACACACACACACACACACACACACACACACACACACACACACACACACACACACACACACACACACACACACACACACACACACACACACACACACACACACACACACACACACACACACACACACACACACACACACACACACACACACACACACACACACACACACACACACACACACACACACACACACACACACACACACACACACACACACACACACACACACACACACACACACACACACACACACACACACACACACACACACACACACACACACACACACACACACACACACACACACACACACACACACACACACACACACACACACACACACACACACACGATATAGGGTTGGACGAGAAAGGGGAAGTGGATAGTTACTGAATGATTGAGGAGGGAGGCTGGGACAGGCCAGTGGCGCAGAGGGATGATGTAACGGGAAAACAGGACGGATATAGGGACCTGAGAGAGGGGGGAGGAGGTAAGGAAAAAGCATGAATGATTGAAGAGTAAATGAGAGAATGAGGTGAAGCAGATGAAGGGGGGAGGGAAGTAAACAATACTGTAGCATGGAAGACTAGACATTAAATGAGATAATTCAGTGAAGAGAGAGAGAGAGAGCAAAGTAGGGTAAGGAAAAGAACCAAATATAGTCAAAAGCTTGGGAATGCATAGGGGAAGCCAGATTAAGAGATCAAAGCGAATCACTTACAAACGGATACACTATATTTCGCCCTTATCACCTTCACTGCGAGGACGACATTTATTTACTACTAATTTGGTCTATTATCCCGAGATTTTACTCAGTTTATAGTGCCCCGGATACGAATTCGTTGTCAGAAGTGAAAATCGACGTGTAAAGTTAGTGGGAGGGAGCCTCCGAAAATTGTGAAGAAGCGACTCAGGGACTCTGGACCGTACCATTTTAGTGGATTAGTAGTAAAACACGCACAGGTGTTGTATTGGTTGTAGTAGTGTTAGGGTTTTATGCAAAGGACACAGCCACCTGACCCCCTTTTGTCTCCCCCTTCTCTCTCTCTCTGCGCTGGTGTGTGTGCGCGCCCGCCTGACTTGTTTGTGTGCGTGGTAATTTGGCTGTTTGTGGGTGGCTGAGCGTGTCTGGGTGGAACTCGGAAAAAATACGGCAAGAAAAATAAATTGGATGGTGACTTTGGCTGTATCTCGTTTTGACGGTGGGTTGAGCGTTTATATATAAATATACATACATTGTTTCTATTAATATATATATATATATATATATATATATATATATATATATATATATATATATATATATATATATATAATTGGCGGTAGGTGGGGGCGCTCACCATTCACTCACTCAATGTAGTGCTGCTCTCGGGTGTCTGCCCTGTCCTCTCCTCCATCCTTCTTTCCTTCCATCTTCTATCTTTCTTTCCTTCATTCTTTCCTCTTTCTTCAGCCTATGGGTGACTCTACACTGAGTGACAAGCCAAATGGTTTCCTGTACACCAAGAAATAATTTACTACGCTGGGTGGTAACCATATAGCCAAAGTTTGGCGCCTGGTGGTGTATAGTGGGTAATTATTGTGCTCCAGTCGGATTGAGCCGGTGAAGGTTTATATCCAAGGGATGGTTGAGGTTGATTGCTCACGTAATGCCACTCAGGGATGAGTGAGGTTGGTCACTCTCATCTTAAATGTCAGGACCAACTGCCTAGCCCCGGGCTCCTACGCTCCTCATGGGGTAACGTAGGATTGGATGATGGATGGATGGATGAATTTACACACACACACACACACACACATATATATATATATATATATATATATATATATATATATATATATACATACGTACAGTATATATCGTGACGGAAGTGGGACACACAAACTTCAGTATTACGATGTGGCCACATGAAATTCATTTAGCGTTGGTTTTGAGGTTGGAATGATTCTTCTTGGTTACAATACCGGTTTTACTCTAAGTTGGTGTGAAATTGCCATCGTTCCACTTCAGTACTGAGTTGTGAAAATACATAAACATTAAGTTATGATGGTTGTCACGAAAAAGATCTGTGGGAATGATGTAGAGACGTTTTTCTGACGTTTCTTCAATGAGTGATGTAAAAAAATGCTACAGAAGGACGAAAATCTGGGCCAGGTTCGAGTAAAAGAAGTATAGCTTATTTATAGTTGTGTAAATGGCCTGATAATAGTCTCTTGAGTGGTAGGCTACAGAGACCATTACAGATTATGCCCATATTTGGCTATAACCGTTTTACCTTGACCCAGAAATTCATCCTTTTGCAGCTTGTTTCTTGTTGCTTGTTGACAGGAAAAAAGACTACGGTACGTAGCATCCGTTCTACAGCACTTTTTCTTGACTTTCATCATATTCTTGGCGTAATCTCTTGTAAATTTCTAAATGACTAGGTAATCTTCCTTTGATGAATTGTGGGCTAGAGTGACCAATGCCGACTTTCCATATTATAATCATTTTAACCTAACGCAGAGTTCTGTCCTTTTGCAACTTATTTCACGCAGCTCAATGGCAGACTAGCATTGCTGTGACTCAGCAGTCTTTTCATAGCATATCATGACGTGCATCATATTCTAGTGCAAAAGTCAAGCTGCAACGTAGCATTCAAGATGGAGAAATGCCAATTTTAGGCCAAGTTGGAGCTAAAACAACATAGTCTATTTGTCCTTCCTGTCTGACTTCGCTTGGACATCAGTGACATCAGTGGAGGAGGAGGAGGTTAGAGATCTTTGTGAGGTTTGAGTAAACGCGCTATAGTTCTCGCAACAAGCAAGTGATGGGAAAGGATAGAATAAAAATAGAGAGAAAGGTAGCTCTAATTTTCTGGCCGTGTGAAAAGGGGAGAGAATATTAAGTGAAAGGGAAAGCAGTAGTAAACGATTTTTAGGTGGACAGTAATGCTTTTTTGTTTTTATTTTTGTTTGCAGGTGATACTGAAGCAAATTGGTATGAACAGGAAGTGAGTGTTTTTTAGCCCAAGTTGTAAATTTATTGAGGGTAGGCCAGTGGTGTGTGTATTTTGTTTGAGGCCGTTGGTTTTATTTTTAGTTTTTGTCGAGATAAAGAGAGTAAAGGATATTGATTAGGAATAAACTGAAGGTGAATTTATATCTTAAGACTGAATTATGAAGGAACTGGTGAAGGGTACAGTATGTTTAGGATAACGATGTATTGTGATTACGTCTTAGATTTAATAGGTATATAAATCTGATTAATGCTAAAATAATGAAAGGAATTGGATTGTAGGATTTTGATTAAGCTGTTGACGTATTGTCATTATAATGTAAGGAGATAACAGCTGAGAAAGTAAGATTATAGTGGCGCAGAGAGAGAGAGAGAGAGAGAGAGAGAGAGAGTGACTGACTGATTGGAGGGAGGAAGTGGGGATGATGGAAGCCGTATAAGTGTGTGATGGGGTGATTGGGGTAAGTGGAAAGGATATCGGTGTAGACTATAACAGTAAAAATGTAATCATGTAAAAGCTTGGCAGTGTTTGTGGTTGTAATGACTCGGTGTATATTTATGGGATGGCTGTTCAGGTCAGTCGCCTTTGTAATGTTACTCGAGCTATTCCGGCTTATTTGTCAGTTTCTTTATCCATCCGCCTAACGTCTTTTATCTGTCTGAGTATCTGTTTATCCTCTAGTCCGTCTGTTTATTGTCAGGCACCTAATCCCGAAGTTTGCCCTTGGTGGGAAAAAAAAATAAAACCCACAGATTATGTGTAACGGTATCGTGAATTGTTCAGATGGAAGAGTCATGCCATGGTTGAAGAGTTATGTATTGAGGAGATAGCGATTTTTACTTTATTATACTGTCACCCTCATCCTTCCTTGTACAGTATGCTACATTGGAACTTGGGACAGCATGAGTGTGAAGAAGTCTTGCTACGTTTTGTAACATACTTGCACCACAGTTACATGGCTATTTCAACCAGTAATTAAGTGATTATGTTACTTCAACAAAAACCTGAAAACGTCAGCATTGTCAGGTGTACCAATTATCGGACCTCAGCTGCACACTGATTCCCAAATTAACCGAGGCATTCAGCACCTGTGGCTACTCCACTGTAGCCTACCACCACGTTCCTGGTTTTTCCTCTAAAAATTTTATAACCTTTGACCTCGCTTTCACTGGCAGACGTGATACTTTTTGACTCCCGTGTGATCCCTGGACTCTGGGGTTACCAACTACCTTGTTAAAGTGGCCATGTTACTGCTAGTTTATGCCCTAATTGGATCCCCCCTGACACCTTCCCAACCCGCCCCACTCAGGTTCACTCCTACCTCTTCCTTCCCCTACTTCTCTTAGCTGGTTCCTTCTCTCTCCCTTCTACTTTTGTTTTCTTTGCTCTTATTCGGTCATCACTCTCTCCTTTCCTTGTTTCCCATTCTTTTATCTTATTCTCATTATGTTCTCTCTCCCCTTCTCTGTCTTTCCCACCCGTTTCATCTCTTCTCTTCTTTCTTCTCATCTCTTTTCTCTTTTCTTCTCTTCCCTTCTCATGTTCTCTCCTTTCCACGTCTTTCCTCCTTGTATTTCATGTACCCTTCTCTGTGTTTCTCTTCTCTCATATATCCTCTTTCTGTTTCCTTTCCCCTCCTCTCCTCTCGTCCCTTATCCTCGCTTGTCTCGTCTCATCTCGTCTCCTCTCCATTCCTATCCTCTCACGTCTCAGCTGCTATCCTTTCTCCTGTCCTATCGTCTCTCCTGTCCTGTCCTGTTCTGTCCTGTCACATTGTTTTATTTTATCCTCTTCTGTCCTGTCCTGGCCTCCCATCTCTTCCAGTCGCCTCTTCCCTCTTTTCTCTCCTTTCTCTCTCCTCCCCTGTCTCTGCTTCTCCTGTTTCTCTCTTCTCTTTTCTCGTTTCTTCCAGGTTCCTCTCCACTCGTTTCATCCCCCTCTCCGCTTTTCCTCCATCGGTTTCATTTGGGCTTTCCATCTCCTTCCCTTTTAATCTCATGCCTGTGTCAACCTCATCCCTTATCGGAGTTTTTTCACCTTCCGCTCATTTCACTGACCTTTCCCTTCCCCTGATATCTCCGAACTCATTTTTATCTTCGTATTATTATTATTATTATTATTGTTGTTGTTGTTGTTGTTGTTGTTGCTATTTTTCATGTCCCCCTCCTCGTCTTATGAGGATGATGATGATGATCACCACCACCACCAGCACCACCCTCTTTATTCTCCGTTCCCTCTTTTCCCATTCTGGATCTCTCTTCTCCGTCTCCTCCTTCCTCTTTTCTTTATATCCTCTCCCATCCCCGCTAACCCCCTTTTCTCCTTACACTTTCCCCCTGTTCTTTGCAGCACCCCCCCCCCCCTCATCTGTTCCATCCTCCTCCTCCTCCTCCTTCTCCTTCTCCTCCTTCTCCTTCTCCACCACCACCAGCACCAGACACTGCCCCGTCTAAATCTTCCAGCACCTTGCCCCTTTCTCAGTTTCATCTGCAATTCCTCACTTTCCTCTTCAACTTCACCAGCGTTTTTACCTTCTCTCACATTTCTTCTTTTTCCACCTCTGTTCCCTCTCTTTTTGTCCTCTCCTTCCTCCACCATTTCCTCTCTTTTCAACTTGTTCCTCTACTCTTTCTTCTCCTTTCCTCTTTCTCCCCTTCTCTTCCTTTACCATCCCATGTCCACTTCCTCTTTCTCCCTCTTCTCCCCTCCTCTTCTTTCGTCTTCACTCCTCTTCGTTCCCTTCCTCCTTTTTCTTCCATCCCCTCCTCCCTCCTCTTCCATCTCCTCCTCCTTCTTCTTCCATCTCCTCCCTTCTTCCATTCCCTTTCCTCTTCGTCCATCTCCTTCTTTCTTCTTACATTCCGCCCTCCTCCTCCTCCTCCTTAACCCTACCGTTCTTCCACGCCAGACACTGCCTCGGCTCCTAAATCTTCCAGCACCTCGCCCCTTCCTCAGTTTCATCTGCAATTCCTCGCGTCCCTTTTCCGTTTCACCCACCTGTGTTGTGCCTTAATCTATAATGCCTCTCCACATTTGTGTCTTCCTCCTTCCCCGCCATGCATTTATTTCTCCCTCCACACTTGTTTTCCCTACCTCAATTCTTCTCCACATCTCCATTCTCCACTTCTTTATTCCACATTACCAGTTTTAATGTGATATATCTTTCATTTCTTTCACCATAATGCCCTTCCCCACTTTGTCTCAAATATGGCCTTCACCTTCCACATTGCCCATCCTTTATGTTGTACTGTACATTTGTTAGTTCATCTTCCACACTTGTTATCTTCACCACGTCACTCCTCCACGTCTCTAGCCTCCACACCTACCACCTCCACCCCCCCCCCTTCTCTCCACATCATCCATCATTATGCCATATATTTCCCTTGGGATTTCATTCCTCCACACGTGTTTCTACAATCACCTCACCCTTCTACATCTCAGACCACCACACCACCATATATCCCTCTTACACCTCGGCACCCTACATCTGCATCCTCTCTCTTCACTCCACGGTACCAGTCATTACCTCGTGGATTATTATTTTTTTTTTCCCCTTCAAACTTCATCCTTTCGTCTTGGTTCCCGATCCACTGTGCCTCTCGACATCTCCATCCTTCATTTCTTAACTTCACCGTATCTGTTGTTATCGCCTGCCATTAGAAGGCGGAGCGATAATGTTTTTGCTTGTGTGTGTGTGTGTGTGTGTGTGTGTTTTCCCATTATATCTCATGAACGGCTTGAGCTATCAACATGAAACCTTCAGGGTATCAAGATATGGCCAAAATCTTGGCCGAGTTCGAAAATGGACAATCGGGGTCAAGGTCAAGGTCACCAAAATGGCTGCCAAAAGTCAACTAGTTTCTGTATCCCGCTTTTAACACCATTATATTTCACGAACGGCTTGAGCTATCAACATGACACCACCAGGGTATCGAGATATGGCCAAAATCTTGGACTTGGCCAACAGTATATTCTGGCGGGCGAGTAGCATTCGGCCCGCGAATGCTTTTCATTCATTACACATGTCAGTCATCAGAAAGAGTAGCCACTAGCTCCCCCCCCCCCTCTCTCTCAGTCCACACACACTCGCATAACTTTAACGTTTATTTCCCATTCATCTTTACTTTTCTCTCTATCTTTCTCTTCCAGGCTTCGTTTCTCTTCGATATTTTCCTCTATTTTTTTTTCTTCTTCCTTCATTTATTGTCCATTTGTCTTCTTCCCGCTGTTATCCATCACCACATCATCGTCATTAATTGGTTTTCTTGTTTATTCCTTTTGTTCTTGTGTTTCTCTTTCTGTTGCTCATTTTTGTTCGTTTTCATTCACCTATATCCACGTCTTTTTGCATCATCATTTTGTTTTATTTCTTTCATCGTCTTTCATTCTCTTTGTTTTTCGTTCTTGTTCTCTCTCGTCGTCCACTTTCTCTGTTGTCATTCATTCTTTTATTGTTTTCTGGTGTCATTTATATTCTTCCTTGTTCCTGTTCATTCTCCCGTTCTTAATTATCCTCTCTCACTCATTCGTCTGTATTGCATCCTTTCCATCCTTCCCTCACTCACTTGTCCATTTTCTTTAATTGCTGACTCACTCACTTTATAATCTTCAGTTCCTGGCTCACTCACTCACTCAGCCTAATTTTCTCCTTACTTGATTACTTATTTGTCCATAATCGTCATTCGCCCACCCACTTCGTCCTATCCTCTCACTCACGCGTCATTCGTCCGTTCTTATCTGTTTCACTCACTTTCTGGTCTGTATTATCCTTACCCAGTCATTCGTCTTGAGCCACACTCAGTCTCTAGCTCATTCCTTCTTCCTGACCCACTCATTCACTGATCTAATTTTCACTCACCCCTTTATTCTATTCTACCTTCCGTATCCCACTCATTCACTCATCGTCCGTTATCCTTACTGATTCATCGTCAGTTATCCTTACTCATTCATCGTCCGTTATCCTTATTCATTCATCGTCCGTTATCCTTATTCATTCATCGTCCGTTATCCTTATTCATCGTCCATTATCCTTATTCACTCATTCATTGTTCATTATCCCTACTCATTCATCGTCAGTTATCCTTACTCATTCATCGTCAGTTATCCTTACTCATTCATCGTCCGTTATCCTTATACATTCATCGTCCGTTATCCTTATTCATCGTCCATTATCCTTATTCACTCATTCATTGTTCATTATCCCTACTCATTCATCGTTCGTTATCCTTACTCACTCATTCATCGTCCGTTATCCTTACTCACTCATCATCCGTTATCCTTATTCACTCATCATCCGTTATCCTTACTCACTCATTCATCATACGTTATCCTTACTCATTCATCGTCCGTTGTCCTTACACTCACACATCATCCAATATCGTTACTGACTCAGACATCCATCCTTTCTTACCTGTTCTCAGTCACCCAGTCACAGCCTCAGGCCGTGCAACCTGTTGGCGTTGGTTGTGTTGCGTCAAGTCCACCACACTGCCTCACCTAAGGAAGCCACTGCCGTCCCTCTGCGGGTAAACAGGAAGCAGTCCCTCCTTTGCACCCCTTCACCTCCAGCACTGCATTTTTATTCTGTTCTTCACACTGCCACGACATGTTTATTTAGTTGGATAGGGGTGTGGCCTTGAAATTGTTAGAACGCATCTCCGACAATGCCATTATCTGCTTCACTTACTCACCTACTCACTAGTTTATTTCCTTGGCCCGATCATTGGCTGGCTCATTCATTCATCTGCATTTCATACTGTCTCACTGAAGTCTGTTCTCCTTGTTCCATGCTCACTCATTCCTTCTTTCTCCTTTCTCATTTCCTCATTCGTCTTCCTCACTAACTAACTTATTCGTCCTTCCGTGTCTCGATTCACTCCGTCACTTAGCGTCAATTAGCCGTAGCCGGTGTTGTGTGTGAAGACCACCATACCTTGCCCGAGGAAGCCACAGGGATCCGTCTGCGGATAAACAGGACACAGACGCATTTTGAGCTGCCAGTACGAGCACGGCCGTTTCGTTTTATTCTACCCATAGCCGAACCCAGTTTATTCAACGTGCTGGGAGACTCGTTTTGGTACTGGAGAGGCTAGAAAGTTCTCCGTTAATGTAGTTCTGCTGTACTAGTCATCAGCATATGGTTTTAGTGAATTTATGATTAGCCGAGGATATGGTGTAAGAAGCACTTAATACAGTACAATGACATCTGGTTTTACTTTTGCTATCGCAGATTATTTTTTTTCAACGTGAGTAGAATTTTGTAAAAAGTTTCCTAGAAATAATCACCATTAATACTTTCATTACCATGATGTCTGTAATTTTAAGCATAATTATATCACCAGACGATTTTTATTCCGTGTACGAGAGACATCGTCAGGATGAGGTGGAGCCCAAGATTTTGCACTGGAGAATCTGGTTGGAAGAAGAGGGATATGAAGGAAGAGTTTTGAGAGAGGGAGAAGAGATGGGGGTAGGGGGGGGAGGCGAGCGCATACACGCACACATATTTACGGGAAGGGGTATAAAAGTATCGTCCTCGAGTGCCCTGTTGGAGAAAAACACAATAAAATAGACAGGCAAATTTTAACTGATTTTTCGTGAGATTGACGGACGAGATGTAAAGGAAAAGTTCTGACTGATCTACACACACACACACACACACACACACACACACACACACACACACACACACACACACACACACACTTGCTTACTTAAGGAAAGGGCTATACATAACTGGAGGGTCAGGGTTTGTGGAGAAGCAGACGAGATCGAACAAGGCAGCAGAGTCCAGCGGGTATGAAAGTATTGGCAGTCAGAGAGAGAGAAGGGGAGGGGGTAAGGGGGGGGGGACTGGCTGGCTGACTGACTGACTGAACCCTTTAGCGGACAGTGCTGCTACGTGTGGGATATTGCTGGAAGGGTACATATCGTACTGACCTCAGCATATCGACTTGTAGGTCTGAACCTTGGGTTTCCCCTTTACTCGTATTAACCTTTGAAAATGCTCAGTTCTTTCCCTTTAACTCTTTTAATCTGAAGACGTAGTATTCATGTTATTACCATCACCCAACCATCTGACTCGGGATAGGGAAGGTTTTTCACACTGGAGTGGTTAAATTTGTTCTTCCTTTACTCCGTTAAGAGATATCTTCTCAGTTGGATCACATTGTCTGGCAGTAGCAGAGATAGGTTATAAGAATGTCATGGTAGTTAAGTAGTTAAACAGACACTAAACACTAATAGATTAGAGGAAGGAACATGTGTGGCGCGAAGGGTGTGAGTTGGAGACGCAGACGAAACCATGGCCGAGGGAGAGAGTCCGGCGGGTATAAATGTATCGGCTGTCCTCAAGTGTCGGGCTGGCTGAAAAATATAATAAAAAGAGATAGAGAAAAGTTTTGACTGTGATGGAGAGAGAGAGAGAGAGAGAGAGAGAGAGAGAGAGCCCGTGTGTGTGTGTGTGTGCGTGTGCGTGTGCGCTTGCTTGCTTGCTTGCTTGCGTGCGTGCTAATAATATCAGGCCACGATCAGGTTATTGGCAACACAATGCGAGGATTGAACAAAAGGCAGTCTAGTATGTGCAGTGAGTTTAATAACATCATGGATAGTAGTTCAAATGTTTTGGAACTGTACCATAAGTGTTTTGAAAAGTTTGTAGGGATACGAAGATCGCAATACTGGATTTCCAGCGTCATTGTTCAGTGTGCCGGTATTTATCATCATGATGGGGATCGCTGTTTATTGACGCAACTGTACAAGGTTGAAATTTACTCTCGTTTTCTTTGTATATTTTGTAGCTGTATCTGTGGTGTAATAATGTGCTTATCAGTTTTTTAAGCATATGGCCTATTATTTGTAGCTGTATCTGTGGTGTAATGTGCTTATTAGTTTTTTAAGCTTATGGCCTATTATTGATCTGCAATTTGGGGAAGAGAGTTATTAAATGTATGTATTAAATAATGTGGTAGTTCGGGGCGCCCTATGAATGTGCTGCCTTCGGGTGACTGTACTGAGTGACAAGTCAGTTGATTTCCTGCAAAGCAGGAAACCATTTATTACGTTGAGTGGTAACCATATAACCAAATGGTCTGGTGTCGTAGTGGGTTAAGGTGCTTCAACCGAATTGAGCCTGTAGTGGTTATATCCGAGGGGTAGTTGGACTCACGTAATGCCACTCAGAGGCGAGTGACACTGGTTACCCTAGCCTTAAATACCAGGACTGAGTAGGTTGACCGAGGGCTCCTATGCTGCTGACGATCCAAAATAGGGTTGGATAATGGATGGATTTAAATATAATTCTTTCCGTCGTCCTTTACCAGTTCCCTGTCCCATGAAAAGAGGATGGCGAACCACAGGAGAAGGAAAGATAACATCAGCTTGTGGTCCACTGTGTTCACGTTCAGTTGAGCCTTGAACCATAACAACAGCAACAACGACTGAATCGGAAAACGAATCGGTATTCTCACATCTAAAGAAAATGTCGTCTTTGATGGCTGACTGAGTACGTTCATGTAAACAAAAATGAAATTAAAAAAAATAGAAAGACAGGCATCAGTTCTCACATGTCCACAGTTGACGGTGGCTATTAGCAAATGATATTTTATTATACTGTTGGCCCATGCAGTTCATGTTGCTAGTTGGTTTTATCATTTGCCTGCTGTCATGTCGTCTGTATCAGCAGCAAACATTGTGTTAAGAGAAATGGTTTATGAAGCCATTGTATGTTACTGTTTCGCTCAGTTGAAAAAATTTTACGCTGGTCGATACAAAATACTAAATTTTACCAGTCGCAGGGAAAGTGTTAAGGAAGAGAGTGATGAGGTAGTGCATCCAGGTGGGTGTTGTGGTGGTGGTGCTGTGGTTCGGTGAGGTTAGGCAGGTAGAAATTGTGGTGGTGGTGGTGGTGGTGGTGTTACCTGTGATGCTGACAACCTTGTACCGCTTCAAAGGCAAAGCCAGCAATTGTGCTGAAAGGACCGCCGTGGAGTTACCTCCAGTTATTTCAACATTTCATTATACATGTATATATATATATATATATATATATATATATATATATATATATAGATAGATAGATAGATACTGTAGATAGATAGATAGATAGATATAGATAGATAGATAGATATATAGATAGATAGATTTATATATATAGATATATATATAGATATAGATATATAGTTATAGATATATATATATAGATAGATAGATATATATCTAATCTATCTATCTATCTATCTATCTATCTATATATATATATAGATATAGATATATATATCTATATATATATATATAGATATATATATATATATATATATCTATATATATATAGATATATATAGATATATATATATCTATATATCTATATATATATAGATATATATATCTATATATATATATATATATCTATATATATATATAGATATATATATATATATATATATATCTATATATATATATATATATATATATATAGATATATATATATATAGATATATATATATAGATATATATATATATATATATATATATATATATATAGATATATATATAGATATATATAGATAGATATATATATATATATATATATATAGATATATAGATATATATATATTTATATATATATATATATACATAGATTTATATATATATATAGATATATATATATATATATATATAGATATATATAGATATAGATATAGATATATATATATAGATAGATAGATAGATTATATATATATATATATATATATATATATATATATATATATATATATATATATATATATATATGTAGATATAAATATATATATAGATATATATATATATAGATATATATATATAGATATAGATATATAACTATATATATATATAGATATATATATATAGATATATAGATATAGATATATATAGATATATATATATATAGATATATATATATAGATATAGATATATATATATAGATAGATAAATATATATAGAGATAGATAAATATATATAGATATATAGATATATATATATAGATATATATAGATAAATAGATATATATATATATATATATAGATAGATAGATAGATATATAGAGATATGGATATATATGTATATATATATATATATATATATATATATATATATATATATATATATATATATATATATATATATATATATATATATATAGATATATATATATATAGATAGATATCTATATCTATATCTCTCTCTCTCTCTCTCTCTCTCTCTCTCTCTCTCTCTATATATATATATACAGGGTGTAACGCGACGTATGACAAAAACTTACACCAATGATCTATCATGTAATTCTGAGTATATTTTGTTCTATAAACATATGCTCTCTGCGACCCCAGTTCAGCACCCAGCATTCGGCTGTTTTGTGTAAAAGCTCGTCTCTTGCATGCGCCATTGGGTGAGAGCTTCGCAGGGCGACGGGAGACGAGTATTATTAGCTTATACTGTACTATACATAAAAATCCCCTATCCTATCAGTACACACGAGTTTTAAGAAGAAACTTTACTTAGTCTATTGATTCTTTAACATCAAGTCATGCATTCATGCAATTCTTATCGACTGTAATTAAGGATTAAATTCAAATTTTATGGCTTGCAAGGGAGTAGGGAGGGAGGGAGGACAGGCTGGTGTGTTGTGCTAGTTATGTAATATTTGGTTTGTAGGATGTTGCTACCAGC
>NC_137024.1:37141324-37143824 GCF_032717465.1 Coenobita brevimanus
AGTGTCGCCTCGTTCTTTTTAGTTTCTTTTTGAATGTCGTTTTAGGCCCTGTTTATTTTCTGTGGCCTTCACTCATCTTTGTCATTAATATGGTGTTGCTTCCTTCTTTGATTTATGCTTTTTCCTTCTTCGTAGTCTCTTCCTCTTCTTCTTTTTCCTTTCTCTTACTCTCCCTTTTCCTTTCCTCCTCCTCCTCCTCCCTCCCATTGCGCGCGCGCACACACACATGCGTATAGATAAATAGGTAGGTAGGTAGGGTGTTTGTGTCAGTTTCTCTCTCTCTCTCTCTCTCTCTCTCTCTCTCTCTCTCTCTCTCTCTCTCTCTCTCTCTCACACACACACACACACACACACACACACACACACACACACGGCCTTGGCGTCAGTGGGTGAATCAAATTACCGAACTGATGTTGTTTTGATTCACATATTTTTGGCTGTGTGTGTTGATGTCGGCGATTGGAATGGAATGACTGTACTAAACTCTGTCCCATGCACGAAGTTGATGGGTATTTTATGGAACAGAATCAGCCCAGTTTCATTACTGTTTACGTCGTTTATTTTGTCTTGTTTATTCATTTTAAAATGTTTCTTGTAATGAACATTGAGTGATATTACTTTTGGGACTGAATTCGGTACTATATCTTAAGCCTTTTTTCCCCTTTGATGTATGGGGTAGGTGCTTTCTGAATGATAATTAAATTTCATTCATTAGTGTCATTAATTTTTATACCAAGATTTATTTCAGCACGAGTAAAAGAATGAGGAAGCCTTAGAACTGAATTACAGTGTTTAAACTCCAGGTTGAATGCATTGCTTTGGTCTTAGGGATTGATTTCCACGCACGTTATTATAATTATTATTATTATTATTATTATTTTTTTTTCAATAGCATGTTGTCCCACCCGTACCTTTCATATTTAGCTGTGTTCTTTCAGTGCGTGTCTTCATATGAAAATTAATAGTGTTGGTGAGTAGAAAGAAGTAAAGTCTTTATTTATTTAAAGGTTTCCACAAGTTTATGTTAAACCCATGGCTTATGTTACTCTCGCTTATTAATTTATTTACTCTTAAAGTATTGGCCTTGGAATGAGAGCGTGTAGGGGGAATTGCTGTTTCGCATTAATCGCGGTATATATATATATTTGTATGCAGTTTTTCGTAGTGTGACTCCACTAATTTTTGATCAGTGATTTTCCTGAATTTTTCATATGCATTTATCCTTTTCCTGTTTTAATGGGCATGGATGTTAGTATTGTTTGCATTTTTGTATGTCAGAAGTGATTAACTTATAATCTTACTATCTCGTGTCTAGTTTTGCCTTGTTTATCTGTCTACTGTACATGCACTTTTTTTTTTTTGTTCATAGATCCTTAATAGTGCTTGGCGTGGGAGTGAGTGTTGGTTTTTGTTACTCTTCATTTAGTTATATTCTGCACCCCACCCTCATTTTCTCCTAGCATTTTTTTTTCCCCCGCTTGACACGGGAACTCCCTCTCCTTCCCCAAGAATAATGCCTTGGCCGCTTAGGTGGAGGACTTTGTGTTGGGTTTCATGTACGTTAAGGCTGTTTACAGTACGTTCTGCATCTTAACCCCATTTTTTTTTTTTTTTTTTTTTTTTTTTTTTTTTCCCCCACGAGAGGACGCTGTCATTTCCCTCGTTTTTGGTGCAGTAATGTATTGGTATTTGTTTTTATAATATTGCCTCGGAAGTTTACTTTCTGCACCTTACCCTCATTTTCTACAAGCTTTTTTTTTTTTTTTTTTTTTCCACGGGGGACTGGCTCATATCATTCTCCTTGCTGTAGATGTTTTGTTGCAGGAGATGGTTATGGTTTTCGCCTGTCTTCATGGGATAGTTACATTCTGCACCCCACCCTCCATTGCTGTTATCATGTATATTTTGGCCTTGACAGGGATGCCTATCATTTGCCACCCCTTCCCCTATAAACCATCACAGCTACTGCTCTCCTCTTGACCTTGCCCTTCTTCCCCGCCTCCCTCTCACCGCAGCCTTACACCATCACCACTTTAACTCGACTTGTGCGCCCCCTTTTGCCGCGGCACCGACCCTACCATGTCTTGTGAGTCCAGTAGATTCAATATTGCCGGGTTGTGTTGTTTTGCTGCCTGCTATGGTGAACCTTGTTGATATTTATGGTTTCTCTCTCTCTCTCTCTCTCTCTCTCTCTCTCTCTCTCACACACACACACACACACACACACACACACACACACAGAGCGAGAGCGCGCCTTTAGCCTCGTACAATACCATACCTTTTGAAGTCATTGAAAAATACTGCTGTGTCAGTATTGTCCTGTGATTCATTCTTTTTGCTTATCTGTCGTTCATTAGTCTCTCTTTCTGTTTATCTGTCTGTCTCTGTCTGTCTGTCTGTGCCCCTTTATGTCTTTCTTTGGTATCCATTTTTTTTTTTTTGTAACCTTTTTATTATCTTATGTCCCCACCATGTAGTGTACAGTATAATGGTTTTTATA
>NC_137024.1:37151324-37211324 GCF_032717465.1 Coenobita brevimanus
GGATATTGCGTTTGTGTGTGTGTGTGTGTGTGTGAGAGAGAGAGAGAGAGAGAGAGAGCTCTTTCTTTTGAGTGCAATTTGTTTTCAAGCTCGTTTTCATTTTCGTGCGATTCTCTCTCTCTCTCTCTCTCTCTCTCTCTCTCTTTCGTTGTCAGCAGTATTTTTCTCCCACTGTCGTCACCTGTCCCGCTCCAGTTCCCTCTAATGTGTCCTGTCCTCGTCTCCTCCATCCTCTTTTATCGCGCATCTCACTTTCACCCAAATCCGTCCTCCTTTTGGCGCTTCCTTTCATCGGCTGTAATTCTGTTTTACACTAAATTTATCTCACCCGTTCACTCCCCTGTAACCTATTTGCCCTGCTTCTACCTCGGGGTGTGTTGGCTTTTTCTGTTCCTTGCTTTGCTTCTTCACGTCCTTCATTTTCTGTTTTCTCAGAATGCAAGTATATTTTTTCGTGGTTCCTCTCCTTTAATTATCTCATGTTCCATTTTTGTATTCGTCCATTTGGTTCGGTCTTTTCTTTCCTTCAGTTTTCTTCCTTCCATTCCTCACACTCCCTTCTTTTTCATTTTCTTTCGCTTCTTTCGCTTTCGTCTCTCATTTCCCTTCTCTTCCCCTTTATATTCTTGCCTTTCGCTCCTGTCTCACCTTTTCATTCTTTCTTTTCTGCTTAACTCCCTCCTCACATTGCCACTCCTTTGTTCCACATTACATCCCTGACTTTTCGTTTTCTCCCATTCCTGTCCTTCCTTTCCTTGTTTACCATCTGTTTTCTCATTCCGGTCACCTCTCTGTCCTGTTCTTTAATTTTCCTCCCTTTATATTTTTTTGCCCTTTGCTGTCGCTCTTTCCCTTCTGCTCCTCGTGTCCCTTCCAAGTCTTTTTTTTCCCTCTTATTCTCCTTCCCCTTTACATACACACTTGTTTTCTTCCTTTACTTTTTTCTGCTCCATCATTTTTGCTTCTTCACCTTTGCCTCCACCTTTCTGTCTTTTCATATGAACTTCTCTTTCTGTGATTTTTGTTTCCTCTACTTTCACAAATTAGTTTTCCTCCCTTTTCTGTGTTTTTTTTTCTTTTTTCTCCATTCCTTTCCTTTTTATCTTCCTTTTCTCACGCATTTCCTTACATGTCTTTCACCTCTCCTCCTCGCCTATGTCTTTTCGCCTCTTTCGCCTTTGCCTCTTCAACACCCTTTTTTTTTTTCTTCTTCTTCATTCATTTGTATCTTCTCCCCATGTTCCTCTCCTCCTCCCTACCTCTTTTTCTCCTCTCTCACCTCCTGCCGTCTCCCCTTTCCTACCTGTCTTCTTTCCCTTCGTCCACTGGTAACTTCTACCCTTATTCCATGTTTTCTTTTCAACATTTCTACCTCGTCACGTTCCCGCCTCTCTACCTCTTCTCCTTCCCACCTCTTGTTCTTCCATTTCCCACCACTTTCCTCTCTCCCACCGCTTTTCCTCACTTCGCCTCTTTCCTTTCATCAGCACCTTATCCGCAGTTCATCAACCCTTTCCACCCATTTTCCATTCACACCTCAGTTTTCCTTTTCTCTCTCATCTCCGTTCCTCTTTCCCACTTTTTTTCTTGTTTCGCCTCTCCCTCTTCTCTCCCATTTTTCTTCCTCTTCCTCTCACTTCTTTTCCTCATCTCTCTCAAGTCTTTCATTCTCTTTTTCCCACCCCCTTTCCCTCTCTCACCTCTTTTCGTCCCTGACCCACTTCCCCAACTTTCCCCTCAAGGACTCATATCCAGTGCATTACTACTTGCATTGCACTCTCTTCCTGGCCACCTAGTGAAATGTGGCTCACTGGCACCGCAGAGTTGTGTGGGTTTGCGCAGTGTTGTGGGAAATTAATTGCCAATAGGGTTATGAGCATGAGGGGCGGTGTGTGTGTGTGTGTGTGTGTGAGAGAGAGAGAGAGAGACCGTTAAGTTGGCTATGATGCGAACTGTTTACATTCTTCAGTAATGTTATTCAGTAAATCAGTAGTGTATCCAATCTCTCAGTTTATAAATCACACAGTTATTGGCGCTGCTGTCCTATTAGTCCATGTCATTAGACCACGCTGCTGGATACTATTATTAGCAGGTAATGTAATGCGCCCTTAATAATATTGTTTGTATACACCCTGACTGCCTTTCCCAAAATAGAACGGTGTGCCATGCCGCTGGATACGTCTTTTCCCGGTATTTTTAGCTCATTCCGGCCGTTGTGTTTTGTGTATTCTTGCAATTTTTAGACGATTTTCTTCAGCTGAGTGGAGATTTCTCAGACTTAGTAAATAAAACGGCTATGAACCCTGCAATACTAGATTCTTTCTTCCTGACGTAATATCGTCTGATGGTAGGAAATGTAAAATTAAGAGTACGTACTAGGATTGAAAGAGTTAACAAGACTCATTTTAGTCTTAACTTGGCCTAAATTTGCCATCTGTCAATCTTGAGTACTGAATTGTAACAACAGAATAACACAGGAGTATGATGCTAGTCACCAAGTGCTGTGGAAAGGATGTAAAGCCGTAGCACTGTCTTTTTCTGACACAGACCTACTTGAAATTAGTAGTAGAATGTGAAAATGTGGGACAAGTGAAAGTAAAAACAGTATAATAAAATAATATTTCAACGCTGAAGTGGAGGGAGGCCTTTATAGACGTACCGTACCTTATTAAAAAGCCCACGCCACTGGAATCAGATTTTTCACCAGGATAAATACCCGTGTTTACCTGCACAACTATTTTTTCCTTGGGCAAAAGCCGGCGACTGGAAGCTCCCCAGCCAATCCTGATTTTCCGATATATAAGGGAGGCAACCGTGACGTCATAGTTTAATTAAGGAGGCGGCCAATGAGCAGCGGCGAGCGGCGGCATCAGCTGTCTCCCTCAGGCCCCTGATCGCTGCCTTTTATTTTCATGATTGTGACCGTAATTGAAGCCTCCAGGTGGGCCTGGAGGATTTGTATCGTCACGTCTAATGGCGTCTGGTATAGGCCTGTAGGCGGTAGTAAAATTCTTTAGTGTGTTAGGTGCTGAGAGTTTAATGAAATGAGAGAGGGGGGGGGGGGCACCAACAGCAGGGAAAGGGTTAATTTGGATGCGTGCAATGAGAGGCAGCGATCGGAGTCGACAGTTGTCTCCCTGAGGCCTGTGATCCTTGGCTTTTACTTCCATGATTGTGTCCGTAATTGAAGCCAGACCTGAGTCGGGCCTGGAGCCGGGCTCGCTGTAATGTGTTCACCTTAAACTTTTTTTTCCATTTATTTCGGCTGGTCAAATGATTTGACGATGCTTCTGAGAAGTCAAGGGCAACAGTTATGTTAAAGATTATTACGATTGGCGTTGTGGCCGAGAATAAAGAACTTGGTCTTTTATTCCAGCTTACTTTGGGTGACTTAGAGCAGGTAAAAACTAACAGCAGCCAAAGATTTACCTTGGAGTTTCGTGATTTGGCAGCTAATCTTCCGTAACTTAGTGGCAAGATTCGACAGTACTGCGGCTCTACAGCATTTCAAGAACACATTATCGTGGCTGACACTATTTTCAGGTGTTAACCTGTTTTTACAATTCAGCATCCAAGATGGAGAGAATGCAATTTTAGGCAAATTCAGTGTTCAGGGACAAGCAAACATACTGTCAGCTTCCTCTTGTAACTGGGATTTGTTTTTTGCAGAAATGATAAGGAAAGCGAAGGGCCAGGATGGTAGTAGTTGGCACGTTGATGCATAAATACACTTATAATCAAATTTATTTCGTAACCAAGATTCGATTTCTCAGGAAGGACAAGAAAATGAGAGCATAGAGTTATCCCATGTGTTTCGTTCATCCTGCAAAAGTAAATCTAGGTCGCGAGGAAGGGGGGTTATGAGAGAACCGTACATATGAAAGTTGTTTATTGGCGAGATACCCAACATCGACCCGACCTGATCTTCTTCAGGCAGATCATAAGTTTGACAGTGACTCCTGAACTTGGTGTATGAGAGCGGGGAAGGGGGTGGCTTTGCAGTTCCTTAATGCCCCTCTCTAGGAGTAAAGTCTTTAAGTGGCCATTGCTGAAATTTGTGTACCTGTTGTGTGTCAGCTGTGTGTCCTGGCAAGAACTAGCAGCAAGGTGGACGTAATTAGTGTTGTGCAGTGCTTTTGTCAGTTTCATTTTGCTGTTTAATGAACGTACCTGAGTGGCTCATGTTCACTGTTCTCTTGTTGCCAATATGATGAAGCTGCCGAACCAAATTTTTTCACCTGAACACCATCAGTTGCAGCGGAGTCCTTTATTGCACTGCAACAAAGCCATCGGAATATGCATTGAATGGGTTACTGTCATTATCGCCTGGTAGTGCAATGCTACCTAACTTGTTATTGTTGAAACATGAACTGCATTCCCTGTATTTCACTCATACAATGCATCAGTGGACTTTTATATTGTAGTAGGTGGGGGCACCCACCATCCACTTACTCGATGTAGTACTGCTCTCGCTCGGGTGACTGCCCTTTTCTCTCTTCCTTCTTTCCTGCCTTCCCCTTATGTCTTTCTTTCCTCTTCCTTCGGTCTATGAGTTACTCTACACAGAGTTAGAAGTCAAATGGTTTCCTGTACAGGAAACCATGTACTGCGCTGGGTGGTAACCATATAACCACACTATGGCGTCTGGTGGTTTAGTGGGTAGTTAAGGCGCTCCAGTCGGATTGAGCCTGTGTACAGTAGGTTTATATCCAAGGGATGGTTGGGTCTGTTGCTCACGTAATGCCACTCAGGGATGAGTGAGGCTGGCCACTTTCATTTATGTGTCAGGATCAGCTTGGCTAGCCCCGGGCTCCTACGCTCCTCATGGGGCAACACAGGATTCGATGATGATGATGATGATATTGGCAGTTTGAAGTTTACAGCATTTTGGCGAAAGGTTGGTCTATATTTGTTTGTGTATGAAAAATAGTAAGGTTAATAAATGTTGTGGAAATTTTCATCGGGTAATTTAATACACTGGTGGATCAGTTGAGGCGGTTTTTGTAATGATAATGAGTTTTTATTCCAGAACAGTCATGCTGTCAAGGTGGACCGTCCATATGGGGAGGCGGTGGCTCAATCGGTAGAGAGTTGGCCTGCAGTCCTGACAGACCCGGGTTCAAATCCCGCTGAGGCAGGGAACAGTTTAAGGATTTGAATTTCATAAAATCAGACTTTACTGATCTACCAGAAGGCCCGCCGACATGTCGTAAAAATACCCCCGCTAATACCAATACACCAGTCCTGTATGAGACAGCCCTAGCATGTATTCAATATGGACGGTGGGTGTTAGCGCCGAAGTGGTGACATGTACTGTAGAGGTGTGCGGTACGTAGGAGGACTACTGGGTCTTGAAAGCAGGCTGTGAAGCCTTTGCCCAGAGTCGGTCACAAAAAAAAAAAAAAAAAAAAAAAAAAAAAAAAAAAAAATATGGTGTGTATATTTAAGTGCTTTATGCAACTGTATGGTGAATGAAGCACCGAGGTGTTGTGTAAATTTTTAAAAAAATATACTTTGTTTTTCAGGTAAGGGGTGGCAAACAAGGAGGTGTGAAGAAGAGGTAGTAATGAGAGGAGCGTCATTAGTGAGGTAAGGTGTTGGGGGAGGCTGGTAACGACATGCAATACAACGTGTCGGTGGTGTGGCGCTGTGACGAGGGAGGGAGCAGGGCAATTGTGGAGATTTTAGTGAGTGGCGAGTGGCGGGGTGCGCGCGCCGCCCCCCTGCTGCTGCTGCTGGTGGGGTGGCGGGAGGCAGGGTGGCCGTGGCTCAGTGCCGCCTGCACCGCCTCCGTCGACGGGTGCCAGTGCCGAATCGCGCCGTGCTACCGCGCTCAGTGCCGCCGCTGTTAAGGTAGTCTCACTAGTGGTTGTGTGGTGTCAACGGACCTTGCTCTCCTCGCCTGCCACCGTGACACAGCTGCTGCCACCACAGTGTCAGCACGTCACTAGAGGCTTGTGTCAGCCCTGGTGTGGCCGCACCTCACGCCTGCCTCGCGTGCCCGCCCACCGCAGCTTATTCTTGCAGCTCCGCTACCGTCCCCTGACTCACACACATACACGTCCTCTGTTACCTCTGTCTCGCTCCTTATCGCCAGTTAGCGCGGAAGGGCGAGCAGTGTTGGGGGGCTGGGCAGGGCAGGAGCAGGGTAGTTGCGGCAGATTTGTTAGGACACCTGCTGCTACATGAGTCGCAGAGGAAGAAACTTTGATCGCGCCACCATAATCCATACCAGTATTTTACCTTGTTGCAAGCCCCCCTCAATCTGTGCCAGTGTGAGGGAATGTGTTGCCAGCATGTTCGTGTAGCTGCCGTTATGCCGCACCACACGCTACTAACTGCAGCCTAACACAACCACGCGCCACAAAGGTGTTGCTTTTCCGCCGCACCCTGGCCTGTATATCACTTGGTTTTAGCTCCATATATATATATATATATATGTATAATGGTTCAAATTATTTTTTTATATTAATGTCTGATTGTCTGTTGTGTGTGATTATTGTGATCCTGCCTCATGACTTTATTTATTTGTTTACACGAAGTTCTGGATTTTCCCTTATCCCACCTCATGGGATGGGAATTAAGGCTGGTATAATGAAGATGAAATGTATATCCGATATTGCTGTCTCCCACGTAATATAGCTACTTCTTCGGTGATTTTAAATTTAATATTAACACCCAGAATCAGTTGACGTATTTTAAGTCTTTATTCTTGCCGGCTTTATACGATTTTATTCAGTTCAGGATAGACTTTAACTGGAAGGGTTTGATTTTGCCCTCCTTGACCCCTTCACCCCCACGAAACAATTAAAATATTCTGTTAGCAGCAAGACAACAGTGGTGATGGGAGTGAGGGAGTTCATGTGTCGAGCCAGTGATATGGGTAGTTGCGGTGTTAGCCGGAATATTATCCTCGCAGCCCACCGGTACTCACAACTAGTCTATTTTAGAATTTTCATGATTTTGCCTTCGTCCATTCTCATCTCCTTGGTCTTCGGACCTTTGCCTCTCCTTCTTCTCCCCAAACCTTGCTTCTCTTCCCGGTCCTCGTCTCTCTTCTCCTCTACCTTTTGTTTTGCCTCCCCCCCCCCCTTTCCTCGACCTTCCTCCGACCTCCATTTCTATTTTCCTCTATTTACTCTCCCATTCTCCCTTTATCTTCGCTTGCCATCGTCCTCGATCTTCACCTCTTCTTATCCTCCTCCTCCTCCTCTTGACTCTTCTTCCTCCTCTCCCTCTTTTTCCTCGTCGTCTGTCTTTACCCCCCTTTACTACTACTCCTCCTCCTCGTGTTCAATCTTTAGCCCTTCTCTTCTGCATGTATATGTACCTTTCCTCCTCGTCTTTTATGGTTCCTCATTATCCTTACCCTTACCTTTCCTCCACCTCTCCCTATATTTTTACTTTTCCTCCTCCTTATCCTCAAACTCTCTTCCATCTTGCTCTTCGCTTCTTCTTCTTGTGTTCGACCCCTTCCTCCTGCTTCTGCTCTGCCCGGCCTCTTACAGTTTTATTTTCCGTACACTCGACTCTCGTGTTGGTGTTATCAGAGCAGCTGTTGAATGATGCATGTTCAAGTAGGGGATTCTCCGCCTGCTCCTCCTTTCCTTCGCCGCCTCTCCCACCTTCACCCACCCATTTCGCTTCATACTTCATTCTTCCTTCCATCCATCCATTCATCCATCCTTCCTTCCTTCCTTCCTTCCTTCCTTGCCTTTCTCCTCCTCCTTCTTGCCCCGTTTTCCCACCTTCGATCTTTCTCTTTTCCTCATCCTCTTCGCTTGCCCTCCTTCATTCCAGCGTCTCACTGCTTCCATCCTTCCTCCAGTGGATTCCCCTCACCCTCTTTCCTTCCTTTCTTCTCTCTCATTTTTCTCATTCCGTTTCGCTGTCTTTCCTTCACCTTTTAGTTATTCTCTTCCTCGGTCTGTTTGTCATTTTTCCGCGTTCTACTCCTTGACCCCTTTTCCCTCTTTCTTTCCTTTTCTCGCTTTTCTTTCTTGTCCGTTTTCTCTCGTTCCGCTGTTTTTATTTCCCTTCTCTGCATCTGCCCATGTCCTTCTTTCCTTTCTTTCCTTCCTCTCTTCCTTCCTTTCATCCTTGCCTTGACTCCTCTCCCGGCCGCCTTCTATCATTCCCTCTCCCCTATGACTTGCACTCCCTCAGCCTTTCTCCAGCTTTCATTCTTTGCCTCACCCTCCTTCCATTTTCTTCCATCCCTCCTTCCTTCTTTGCCGTATGTTTCTTCAGCCTTTTTCCTTCCTTCCTTCCTTCCCTTTTTTTTTTTTTTTTTTTTTTTTTTTTTTTTTGCCACACGTCCTTCAGCTTTTCTGCTTCTTACCCTTACCGTTCTCTCTTTCCTCCCTTTCCGTTTCTTCCTTCCTTCCTGTGCCTCACGCTTCTTTAGTCTGTCTCTTTCCTTACATGCCGTTATGGTGTATACTTTTTCAGCCTCTCATCATTTCTTTCCCTTCTGTGCTCACACCCTTTCAGCCCTCCTTCTTCCTTCTGTGTTCACGTACTTTCAGCCGTCCTTCCTTCCTTCATTCTGTGCTCACGGTTCTAGCTCTTCTTCCTTCTTTCCTTCCTTCCTTCCTTCTGTGCTCACTCTTCCAGCCCTCCTTCCTTCTCTCCTTTCTTCCTTCCTCGTTTCTGTGCCCACGCTTTCAGCCGTCCTTCCTTCTTTCCTTCCTTCCTTCTTTCTGTACTCACGCTTCCAGCCTTCCTTCTTTCTGTACTCACGCTTCCAGCCTTCCTTCCTTTCTTCCCTCATTCTGTGCTCACATCTCCAGCCTTCCTTCCATCTTTCTGTGATCATGCGTCCAGCCTTCTTTCCTTCCTTCCTTCCTTCTTTCTGTGCTCACGCCTCCAGCCTTCTTTCCTTCCTTCCATCCTTCCATCTTTCTTTCCTTCCATCCATCAATCTTTCCTTCCATCTGTGCTCACGCTCTTTCATTGCTCCTTCCTTCCTTTCTTCTTACCTTTTGCCTTCTGTCTGTCCTTTCATCCTGCCATGTCTCACGCTCCGTCATCCCTTCTACCACTTACTTTTCTTGTCTTTACCCCTTCCTGTTAACTATTCCTTTTTTCCCTCTCCTTTTACTTTTTCTTTTGGGCGTTATTTTTCTTCAGTCGCCGTCTTTCTTTTATAATCGTTTTACATCTTTCTTCTTCATTGCTCCTTTCACTTCACTTCTCTAATGTGTTCCTATTGTCTGCTGTCTCATTTGCCGCCTCTTGTGCTATTCTTTATCTCTCACCTTTATCGCTATGGCAGTGCTTGAACGTCTTTTATTTTAGCTTATTTATTTATTCCTTCACTCTTTCCTTTTCTTCCTTTTATTTTGCTAACTATTTTTGTATGTGTTTTCTTACTTTCCAACATTTCTTTATTGCTTTTTTCCCCTTACAGTTATTCAATTTTCTATCGCATTAGGTTTGCATATTTAAATTTTTGTTTTGATTTTTTTTCCTGCTTTATTGTTTGCCATTTGTATCTTATTTTTCCACTTTTCACCTCGTTTCATGTATATTCCCTGTCGTACTTTCTCTTACTTTTAATTTGCTTACTCTTTTATAATCAAATTTTTTTCTCCTGCTGCTTTTTAATCCGTCTGTTTCCTTCTCTTTTTCCTAGCATACTTTTTATTGTTGTTTGCATATTATGGCCTTATTTATCATTATCATTCTCCCCTGTTTATTTTGTCTCTTCGTCCCTTGCTTTCCCTTCCCTTTTTGGTCACCCACTGTCTTGTTCATTTCGGAGTCGTGTTTATCAGTCTTGCTCCCGTTCCTCTTCAGTCCATCCCTTGTCTTTTCTTGTGTTGTTGTTTACGCTGTTATATACCATTGCAGTTCGTATGTTCTCTCCCATATTCCTACTTTTATTCATTGTTTTCCATGAGAGTGGGGCTGCGGCGGGATGTGTGGTGTCGCCTTGGTTGTTTAATATTTATATGGATGGCGTTGTAGGGGAGGTGAATGCAAGAGTGTTAGGTGGAGGTCTGAGTCTGGTAAATGTTGATGGTAGAGAGTGGAATCTGAATCAGCTGCTGTTTGCAGATGATACTGCACTGGTGGCTGATTCAGAGGAGAGATTGAGACAGTTGGCAGAGGAGTTTGGAAGGGTGTGTGAAAGGAGGAAATTGAATGTTTATGAGAATAAGAGTAAAGTGATGAAGTGTACGAGGTTGGTAGATGGTAGGAGAATGAATATAGTTTTGAATTGTGAGTTGCTTGAGGAGGTAAAGTGTTTTAAGTATTTAGGGTCACATGTTGCTGTGGAAGGAAGAATAGATGCAGAAGTGCAGTATAGAATGAACAAGTGCTTGTGGGCCCTTCGGGCCTCTCGCACTTGCTCCTGCGGAGGGTTCTCGCGCTGCTATAGTATATTTTAGTTGTAGCTATGGGCAAAAATTTCTGCGGAGATCCTACGCCGGGCGCCTGGAGCGGCGTTTTTTGGTCAAAATGTGATCGCTCATTAAATATAGTAAAAGTTTTTCAATCGTGATGGGACCAAGTTTTTTCACATCAGCGAATTTATTGCGATTTTTGTGCCAATTTTGGTGCGATTTGAATGTGTAGTTTCGGCTGCTCAAAAACACACAAACACACACACACACACACACACACACACACACACACACACACACACACACACACACACACACACACACACACACACACACACACACACACACACACACACACACACACACACACACACACACACACACACACACACACACACACACACACACACACACACACACACACACACACACACACACACACACACACACACACACACACACACACACACACACGGCTTGTGCTATAGTATATTAGATGAAGTAGGAAAGGTGCTGGGAGGAATGAAAAAGTGTTTACATATCGTTCGCATAGAATGGATTTAGAAGGCTGAATGAGGGTGTTGTGGTACCAACTGCGTTATATGGGACTGAAACATGGAATATGGGTGTAGCAGAGAGGAAAAGTTTGAATGTCATGGAGATGAGGTGTCTGAGGAGTATGTGTGGAGTGACGCGTATGGATCGAGTGAGATATGGTGAAGTGCGAAGGAGAATGGTGTGCGGGAGATGGCTGATCGAGTTGAGCAGAGGGTGTTGCGATGGTTTGGGCATATGGAATGAATGGATGATGAGTGATTGGTGAAAAAGATAATTAGATCTGATGTGAGAGGTCTAAGGCTGAGAGGAAGACCACGAATAGGATGGATGGACAGTGCGAAGAGAGCATTGGATGCGAGAGGGATGTTTGTTGAGCAAGGAAGAGTGGTTGTGCGTGATAGAAATGATTGGAGAGACATTGTGAATGAATTAATGATGACGCAGCCCTGAGGGGATATTCTCCCGCATTTGGTCAGATCAGCTGGTCAGGTCAGATGCGGGTAAGGGGGTGGGTCCATTATGATGTGGCAGGGGTAAACCATCTCTACCGTCAGGCCCTGCTGCGGATGTCACTGATTGCGCAGTTGACCCTCGTGCGATGTGGTGCGATGAGGATCTGTCCCTCCTCCCCTTGGAGCTAAGATGTGAATGAATGTGTTTGAGTGGATGAGTAAATTGAGAGTGTGTCGTCCTGTCTCGGCTACCTCCCTTTCCTTGGGGGAAGCAGCCTAGGTATATAGTAATAGTTATTTTTTGCCCACCTCTTTTGTCCTTATTACTCGTTCTTTATTCTTTTTCCGGTTAATTCAGTCTCGCTTCTTTCCCTCTGTCTTTACTTGCGTTTTTGTTTACCTTGTCTTATTTTTGCATTGCTTTATGCCGTTTCTTGTTGATATCTTCACCTGATTGCTCCTTGATTTCATTGTTGTTTTGTGTACCTCTACTGTGTGTGTGTGTGTGTGTGTGTGTGTGTGTGTGTGTGTGTGTGTGTGTGTGTGTGTGTGTGTGTGTGTGTGTGTGTGTGTGTGTGTGTGTGTGTGTGTGTGTGTGTGTGTATGATCACTCCTTTTCCTGTTTATTCCTTCTTGTCTTAACGCCTTACTTTATTTGATTACATTTTCTTTACTTGTTTATAGCTATAGTTCGTTTATATTCCAATTTTCCTCTCTCCTTTTCTTAGCCTGCATTATTGTCGAACTTTTCTGTCCTTAGTTCAGGTTCTTCACTACCTAGCGTCTCCTCATATGTGTTAGCGTTACAGACAAGTGCATGTACAGCACTTACATTAAGAAAAAAAAAATACTTGGGCATGTCACGCCTTGTCTCACAGTTGTTGCCTCTACTTATCATTAATTTTTACCTCCATTTCCCTCTCATTCCGTCTGTTGTCTTTTCATTTTCTTTTTCTTTTTTGTAACATTATATATCAGTGCTCACTACTTATCCTCCGGGTCAAATATACCTCATTTTTGTAATGTCTCTTAACAGCTTTCACTCGTTTCGTCCATTTTTCTTTGTGCTGCTTCCCCACTAATCTCTCTTTTTGTGCTCCCTCACCTTTTTATCTCTCGCCTTTCCTCTTCATTTTCACTGTTTCTTGCCACTAGCCATTTTAATTCGTAGGGATTTTCTGTTTTCCCTTTGTAATTTTTCTGCCTTTTTAAAATCTTTATATTGTCCTTTCACATATTTTATTCCTCCTCCTCCTCCTTCTCAACCACAACAATCATCATCATCATCATTCTCCTCCCCATCCCATCCTCTTATTTATCTTTGCCTCATAGGCTTTTCTCCCTCCTTTAGCTTCATTCTCTTGTGTTACTTGCCTTTTCTTTTCTTTATCTCTTCTGTGTACCACGCCTCCCACTCCTTCATTGCTTTGTCCCTCTGCGTTTCTTATCCCTCCTTCACATCTCTCCTCTGCCTCGCTCTCGCCTGTTTCTCCCTCACTTTTTCCTTTCTTCATCGTTGCCCTCTCCCTCTATTCTTTCACCCGTTTTTCCTCCTCCTTCGGCTCTTCTCTCCTCTTCTCCCTCCTCCTCCTCTGGCTCCTCCTCCTCCAGTTCTTTTTTTCTTCCGTCTTCCTTTCCTTTTTTATCGTCCTCCCTCTTCCTTCCTCCACTTCTCCCGTCTTCGTTCGTTCTCTTCCCCTTCACTTGTTTTCTCCTTTCTTTTCGACGTTCCCCTTCCTTCCTGCCTTCTCCTTCTCTCTTTCATCTCCTCGTTTTTTTCTTTCTCTCTTCTCTTCCTCCAGAATTTGTTTAATATTCTTACTCGTCTTCCTTTCTCGTTTGATTCTTTATTTCATCTTTAATCCAGTTTTCTTGTCCTCCTGCTTCCACAATTTTCTCTTGTGTTCATTTTATTTCTTATTCTCTGTTCCTTCCATATTCCCCCCCCCTCTCTCTCTCTCTCTCTCTCTCTCTCTCTCTCCTCCTCCTCCTCCTCCTCTACTTCTTCTTCTTCTTCTTCTTCTTCTTCTTCTTCTTCCATCCTTCCTCAGGTCTTTCTTCCTTAGTCACCATTGTGCTTTCAGTCTGTCCCTCTTTCTTCCTCCATTTTGTCTTTGTTACCTGTTATCCTGCCAGTCCTCTCTCTCCTCTCTCCGTCTCTCACATCCCCAAGTCCCTCCCAGCGTATAATTCCCTCCCATTCTCACGACTCATTCATTCTCCCCTCTCTCCCTTTTCTCGTACACATCACAAGTTATCCTTCCCAGATTCCATTCCTCCCTACCTCATCCCACACCTTCCCAGTTTCCCTTCCTCCCCCACTCCCGCATCCCCCTCTCCCCCGCCTATTCTTCCCTCCTCGTTTCGTCTATGCTCTTCCCCTCTCCCCAATTCGTTGACACCTTCCCACTGTATTTTACGCCTCCTGCCTCTTAACTCATTCATTCATCTCTCCTTCTTATCGTTCACACACCCAATTTATCCCTATACCCTTCCCCCATCTTTGCCTCTCCCTCCCTTCCTTTTTCTCTCATCTCCCGAGCTTCCACCCACCTTCATTATTTCTTCCCTCCCTCTCTCTCGCACATCTCCAAGACCTTCCCTTGCCTCCCTTTCCCCTCCCCCCCCTCCCTCCTCCCTGTCTCCCATTTCACCCAGTTTATCCGTCTCCCCCTCCCATTCTGCATCTGTCCCCTTGTCTTTTGTTTCTCCTAAATCTCCCTTCTCCCTGATCCGTCCCTCATCCATCCCATCCGCCCCTGATCCTTCCCATCTTTCCTTCTTCCTGTCTTCCTGTCTCCCATTCCTTTCAGACCCCCCCCCCCTCCATCTTATCTTCGTTATTTTGGCTATCATTTCTCCTACCATGTTATCCTTCCCTCCTGTCTCACATTTACCCAACCCCCTCCCGTCGTATCCTTCCCTCCCTCCCTCTCCCATTCCTCTCGAACATTGCATCCCTCTCTCCCTCCCTCCCATTTCTTCCTAACCCTCCCAACTCCTCCAAGGCTTTCCGAACTTATCCTTCCCCTTTTTCCTACCTCCAGTTTCTTCCCTGTCTCCGTTTATCTGCCTCTGCCGTGACTTCGTTTCTCTCCTATTTCTCCCCTGCCTCCTTCCCTGTCTCCGTTTCTCCAGTCTCAGACCCATTTCCCCTGACCCACCCAACTCATGTCATATCCCACACCCTCCCATCTTATCCTTTCCTCCCTCCGGGCTTCCTTCCACCATTTTCTTCTTTTCTCCCATTTCTCCCGGACCCTACCCTCTCATCCTTCCCTCCCTCTTCCACCTAATCTCTCCATACCTCCGTCTCCCAGCCTCGGCGCGCTCAGATCCTCTCCTCAGTCTCTGTTCCTCTTATCTCTCTTGTCTTCCCAGCATTTCTCTTTCTCTGTGTGTTTATCCTGCCTTTGCCTATCACGCCTTTCGACTCCCTGCCCACTTGGTGGCTCGTCTGTGTTTTGGGTAAATTGTGTCATATACGGTGTAACCCGGTATGATATTATATATATATATATATATATATATATATATATATATATATATATATATATAATGTGTGTATGTATGTATGTATGTATGTATATACCGGTATAAAGAGAGAGAGAGAGAGACGGGGGGGGGGGGGTAAACAGGTGCAGATATGTATATACAGTATACACTTCTTTTCCCGTCTTTTTTTCCACCCCCTCCCTCCTCCTCCCGTTCTCCAGTACTTGCAGTTGTCTTCATCAACACTATGTAATGCATTCACTCACTCCATTTTGCATTCCTTCTCCCACCCACATTTTTCCCGTTCCCTCTCTCGTCTGTCTCTTTCCCTCCCTCTTCCTACTCACTCCTCACTGCTCTATATTCCTCCACTTCTCAGCCACCCTCTTCCAATTTTCCCTCGCCTACATTTACCTCTCAAAATCTGTCTTTCCTTCCCTTCTTCGTTTTCACATCTCTCTCTTTCTCGCTTTTCTCTTATTCCTTTACAGTCGCCATTGCCACAGGTATTGAATCGCCTGCGATTCTTCATTTACATACTGAAATGGACGCAGAGCTTCGAAATCCTGCATTGTACATTCTCTTTAAGTATTTGTATATTATGGTCTTTTGTCACACGTGGAATCACATGGCACCAACCTGAATGTTTAGTTATTAAGTTACCAGACATACCGAAAAATAGGGAGAAACGTCGTTCAGGTCCTTGTTGTTTTACACTTTTTTGAGGGAGAATACCTTGGTTCCCTTTTACTTCCTGTTGTCTTTCACTTATTTCAGGCTTTTACTCGATGATTGCTCTACCCTCCCTCCTTTGTGTTCTTTTTTCTCCCTTTGTTTATTAGTTTTTAATCCTTCTACCTTACATTCCTTTTAGTAGTTGTCTTGTCACTTTTTTCATGCCTTTCCTCCTCTTATACTGAGCTTCCACCCTCCATATCCCCCTCCTTTTGTCTTTAATCTATGCTCCATACACACCGTCTGCCATTTTTCCCCTCTGGCCTCTTAGTACCTGTATTCCTCTTAGCCCCCTTCCCCGTGTCCCTCCCTCCCTCATTTTCCCTTTGAAGTCTTTTATCACTGTACCTATTTCCCTTGGACATATTTTCTTTCACTCCCTGGCCCCCTTCTTACCTGACCTTCCCCCCCCCCCTCTTCACCTTCTTCCTCCCTCGTTTTCCTCGTTTTGTCATTATACGGTATCTTATTCCCCTTTTAGTGATTTTGTTTTACTCCCATTGGTCATTTAGCGCCAGTTTTCTCACCCTTCCTCTCTCTCTCTTCTTCACCTTCCTTTCTCACTTCGTCTTCCTTCCTGCCTTTCCTATATTTTGTCTTGTATCAGTGTTACGTATTTCATTTTTTCTACTATTTACTTCCCTTCTTTTCCTCTCCTGTTTTCAGTCTTTATACGGTATATTTGTATCCGTTTTGCCTCTTACAGATTTCCTTTAATTTTGCTTTGCCTCTTGATACTTGACATTCTCCATCATCAGTCTCTCTTTTCTTGCTTTGTTTTGTTTTTACCCCCTTCTCGTTCCTCTCGTTCTTTCCTTGTACTTTATTTCTCTTTTGCCTATATTCTTTCACGTCACCTTTTTCGACTTGACTTTCCCCCCCTTCTTTCTTTATATTTTCTCATGTACCTGCCCTGTTCTCTAGATCTTTTTGATATTGTCTTAATTCTTCACTTGTCTTTTTTCGTTCTCGTCTCTTCATTTACTTTCTTCACATTCGCTTCCCTCCTTCTCGGCTATCATTCCTTTTTTTCATTATTGTCCCTTGTTTCTTATTTACTTACTCCTCTTTTCTGGACTCATTTTTCCTTGACCATCTTATTTTGCCTCCGTTCCATTCCCTCCTTTATTACACTCTCTTTTCATGTACACTGACTTCTTTGGCTATGATATCCGGTTCTTGTTTTACGTTTTTCGTTTGGAATCCTTACTTATAATTTATTCGTGTTTATTGGTTCACTTTCCTCTGTCGGTTTGAATACGTGTTTTTCTAGAGAATATTTAAGCTGCAATATCCTGTAGATATTTTTGTGGCTTGGGTGCACATGGAAATACATTTTCATATCACTTAGCTGTTTTCTCAAACATGATGTTTTACTTTTATGTTTATTTTCTTTACGCTTACCTTCCACAGTCTACAAGATAGATTGACAAGTTAACTTGCTCGTCCACCCATTTACTCACGCCCATATATTGTATATTTATCACGTCACGTACTTATTTTGGGTTTTCCTCTATCACTGTATGTATGTATGTATAAATGTATGTGTACAGTATATATATATATATATATATATATATATATATATATAATGTGTGTGTGTAATATATGATCTCCTACAGTTACAATTTACCGTCAGTATTATATACTTACCGCCAGATCATACGTGCGTCGTCATCAACAGTAATTACATCGTATTTACTTCGACGTAAACTTGCCTTGTACATCTGCTTTGCTCGGTTGTGCCACGTTATATGCAGCTGAGAGACTGTATTATATTAGGTCGATATTAACTACATCAGTATTATGACGTCGTTTGGTTTTTTCCAGTCATCACCAGACTGTTCTATTCAACTTTGATGAGATCTCCAGTAGTGAAGAGGTTATGACGACTTTTCGTAACCCTTCAGGTTCGAAGAAAACCCTTTCCCCCGGCCACACACACACACACACGCACACACACACACACACACACACACACACACACACACACACACACACACACACACACACACACACACACACGAAAACTGTGGGGATAAAGCACGCGTGTGGTATAAAAACCATTCTTGTTGTGGAAAAGTTAACTCCACTAAGCTGCGGGACTTGGTTAAGATTTTCACTGGGACTTATTGGATATGTGTAGTGAGGAGGAAACTGAAAACTATTGGGGAAAAAAAACGCAAGTATATAACTTAGGAACAGGGGTCGTCACTGAGCAAAGCGCCTGGATGTCCCCTTTTCGATACCGTCACTCATAGGCTGCGGCACAAGGCAATGTTGATCAGTAGGTAGTAATTAGGCAGATGATCTTGTGTAAATGAAGATGTCATGGGTAGGTAGCGTGATACATCTTGCAGTGACTGAGGCCCATATTATTGAAACCAAGGCTGCAGAGTTGTTGGCAAATTTTATGTTTTGGCGGCGTTTCTGGAACACATCATGAGAAAAATGAATCCTGGTCACTACCTCGTTGCTGATTGTATTATGTAATGTGGAAGACAGGCTGGTCATTTCATATCTTCAGAGTCTATATAATATTGATTGCTGAACTTTCCCGGCCTCCTACACTGCTGGGCAGTCTAAATACCCTTTTTAATTTACCCAGCAGTACAAGTACAGGCCTGGATGTAATATCGATCGATAGTTGTGGGCCGTGTTGTGGGGGAAGGTTGAGATTAGAAAAAGCTAATTTTTTGTATTAATGACTCACATATAGTAGGTAGATAAAAATCACCCTCCTATCGTTCAGAATTGGGTTTGCCTTCCCATTTGCAAGCTTATTTTTAAGCTTTTGAATCTGGTGACACACTTCATTGTTAATTTCTTGCTACATCCGATCGAATTTGTTCAGCCTGGGGATACTTCTTGTACTGGAAACTAGTGAAGACTATATCTAACGTTTCCAGGTCAAAAACTCTATCCAAAGCTGAATGAAATCGTAAGGAGGTAGCAAGAATGAAATATTTTCCCGGGTTGGAGATTTTCATGTGTGGGTGAAGCTCCGTACCTTGTGATTTCAAAACTAGAATCGTGTATATTGCCTTTATTAACACCATCACTACAAAAAGACTCGTTTTAAGTAACAAGTTGCCATCTCGGTCACGGCCATATAATACAAAGATGTGCTTGTGCTGTTAGATTTAATGTGTGGTTGATACTCTGTACCTTACCTGCCCTATGGGTTCAAAACTGTAGTGGGTTATTTACAGCCTTCATTAACACCTTCAACACAAAACTCCTCGAAACTATAACAAGTCGTCTGTGGGGTAGCGAAAATATAATGAAATACGTCCCAGTGTTGAAGGGTTTAATAATAATATGTGGGTGAAGCTCCATGGTGTACCCTGTGGTTTAGCGAACCGTGCAGATGGTGGGCTTGCTGCCAGCACTCCCAGAATCTTGTCTGCTTAATTACCGCCAGCATCTTCTTTGTCCTTTACCCGATTTGACACATACTTCTTTCCTAAGCCATCATCTCCCTAACCTCATTTCATTCTTCAGTCACCTCCTGCAGTTTATTATTTTTATTGTTATTATTATTATTATTATTACTATTATTATTTCAATATCATTATCGTCGTCGTCGTCATCATCATCATCATCATTATTTTTTTCCTCTTTTATTCAGTGTTCCTTGTTTTCCTGTCTTCCGTTACTCCTTTTTCCATCTCCGTTTATTACTTCATCCATTCCAAGTAGCCTGTTACCCTGTCTTCATTCTTCCTTTATTCCATCCTCTGTATTTTCCCTCCCTTATTCCCTCTTCCGTATTCTCCTTCCATTATTCTCTCCTCCATATTCTCCCTCCCCTATTCCCTCTTCAGCCTTCCCTTCCCTCATATATCTTCTTCCTTTATTCCCTCTTCCACAGTCTCACTCTCTTATTCCCTTTTCCAATAGTCCTTCCTGCCGTCTTCCATCTTCTGTCCGTTTTTCCCTCAACTCGTACATCTCTCCCATATTCTCTCTCCAGTCATATTCTCCAATTCACTCTTATACATCATTTTTCCCCTATTTTTTCTTCCATCTATCCATATTCCCTCTTCCATTCTATGTTCTGTCTCCGTCTTCTCCTCGTTCCCTTGTGCCCTTTCATTTCTCGTCACGCTGTTCCTGTTTCTTTTCCCCCTTTTCATCTTAGTAAATTCTCAAATTTCTCTTTCCCATATATCTTTTTATGTCATTCCCTTATCTTTTTCCCTGTGGCATCATCATCATCATCATCATCATCATCATCATCATCATCATCATCATCTGTCCCCTTTCCTCTTTCATTCCACTTTTCCTGTATCCCTGTCTCCCGCCTTCCCTTTTTCCCACCTTCTGTTTACCTTCCCTTCTTCCCTCTTTCATTTTGTGTTGCAACTCTTCTTCTTTTGCATATCCCCATTCATTTCATGACCTCAGTCCTTTTTATATCTTCCCTGTTCCAATTTTTCATGATATTCCTTTCTTTGTCGTCCATCATCTCCCCCTTTGCCTCTGTCATTTCCCCCTCCCATCTTCACTCCCTTAATATCTCGCTCCCTGTCTTTTACCTGCATTCCTCATTCCTCACTTCCATCTTCTCTTTCCTATATTCCCTATTTCCCCTCTTTCATTCCTGTTTCCCTGTATTTCTCCATCATCCCTCATTCCCTCTTACATTCCTCGTTTTCTTGCCATCTTCCTCCTCCTTCCGCCCTGTCCGCGGCCTCCCTTGACTGCATCTTCATTTTTCTCTCCACTGTTCCCTCGCTCGCTCCTCACATTCCATATTCCTCCATATTCTCCTAACCATATTCCCTCCTCTGTTTCCTCTTCCCCATATTCCTGTCCTATATTCTGTTCCACTGTCTCATTACATTCCCTTCCATGTTTCTTCCATCGTCTCCGTTCTGTATTCCCTCTTTCATCGCCTTCACTTCTTCCCTCTTCCATCACCTGTTCCCCGACCCTGTTTCGTTTCCCCTTCCCTCTTCCTCCTCCATTCACTCTGTCCTTTGCTTCCCACGACTGCATCTCCATTTTTCTCGACAGTCCTCCGTCTTCTTGTTCCCCCCCCCCCTCTGTCTCTCGTATACACACACACACACACACACACACACTTTTCTATCTCATATTTTATCTAAACCCTCGTCTCCTTCATACCCGTAGGCTCTCAACACCATCTCCCCCTTTTTCTCTTCCCTCCCCCCCCCCTCTCACTCTCTCACACGCGCGCTCCTCTCTTCGCTGTATCTCCTTTCCTCCTCTTGTCTTTCCTTGTACGCTCTTCCCCTCTTGTTCCTCTCTTGCTCATTTATTCTGGCTTCTCACATTCCTTTTCTCCTCAGCCTCCTCCTCTGCTTTTCTCCTCCTTCCTCTTTGTCTCTTTCCCACCCTTCTCTCCAGCTTCCCCTTTCCCTTCTCTCTCTCTCTCTCTCTTTCCTCCTCGCACCCTGTGTCTCCACCACCACTCTGCCTCGTCTCCCTGTCACTTGAAGCCTACCTCACTCCATTTCTTCTTCCTCTCTCCTCTCTGATCATTCTCTTTACTATCTCTCCTTATTGTTCTTATTTTTCCTCCCTCACTTACTTCGTTTGTCTCTCTCTCTCTCTCTCTCTCTCTCTCTCTCTCTCTCTCTCTCTCTCTCTCTCTCTTTCTCTCTCTCTCTCTCTCATAGTGTATTCTTCTCATCCCCCTAAAAATCTTCTTTTCTTGTACTTCTCTGGTCTCTTCTTTTATCCTTTCTTTCCTTTCCTTCCTTTTGGCAATCCTTTCCTCCCTCCCCTTCGTGGCAGCTGTGTTCTTGGTTGTTTGGTTTTCTCCCTCCTCCAGTCATCCTTTCCGCCATCTTTACTCTCAGTTTTTACCTCCGTCCCCCCTTTCTGTAGGATCTCCCCTCATTTTTTTTTTTTCCATCCCATTTCTCCTGCCTTTCCTCTCTCTTTCTCCTCTTTAATAGTTCCTGTATTTTTTTCCTTAATCTCTTTCCGTCCATCCTTCCTTCCTTCTTTCTTTCCTTCTTTCCTTCCTCCTTCCATCCTTCCTTCCTTCCTTCCTTCCTTCCTTCCTTTCCTTTTCTTTCTTCCTTCCTAACGTGAACTCAGAATATCATACCGTACTGTAGGTAACTTGCGGGTCTCCATATCCGTCTGTTTATCGATCTGTTTAGTGCACAGAAGCAAGATACGTGGATGTAGTGGTAGGATTTGTTGTGGCATCCGAGACTTCATACCACTTCGTCGTTTAGCAGTGTGTGTGTGTGTGTGTGTGTAAAATTTTCTTATATATAATTTTATCGAACATTTTTCACGTTAATATTGGTGTTGTTTTTTATGTCTCAGTTTACTGTGAGTATAGTTTGCATCAGCAACACAGGAGCTTATTAACACTCAGGCGGCTGTGACTCATTCACAGCTAGTTAAAATCATGTGAGACGTTAGTGAGTACTAGACATGTCCCCACCACCAGAGGGTTAAGATAATTTTGTTGTATAATAATATCATTAATTATCGGTATAGTTCTCATTAACAATCAATAAATTTTTTCCGATTAAAGTTGTCTTTTATAATTATTTAGATGGCTGTTGTATGCATCAGTAAATTACAAGAAACTTAAAAGCGATGAGCGTTATATGTAGAATAAACGAGAATCCGATCCAGTAGCTTATGAGTGCTGGTGCTGGTGTTCCTTTATGTATATTGCCCCAGAGACCCATTGCTGCTTCCTGAACATATACACACGCGCAATAGCAATTCTTGGCTTATTGAACTCTGTCGTATTAATCCTTACTTTTTTTAACATCTTTGTAATATTCTCTCTCTCTCTCTCTCTCTCTCTCTCTCTCTCTCTCTCTCTCGTACCTCTGTACGTACCGTAATCCATTCCTCTCTTCCTCTTTATTTTGCATTCTTTCATCGCATTTTGTCTTACAGGTACTCTTCCCTTGCATCCCTGCAGCGTATTACCCTTCCTCTCATTTTTCACTTCCTCCCCTATCCACTCTCTTCTCTTTTTGCCTTGTATGCTCCTTCGTGTTACGTTCTGGGTTTTATTTTTAGTCCATTTCTTTTGTTTCATTCTTCCAAAATCTCTTTCTTCACATTCCGTTCTTTTCCTCTCTTCATTTTTCATCTTCGTCTCCCTTTGGTTTGTCTGTTACTCTTCCTCTTTTAAGCATTCATTGTCTCGTTTTATCATTTTCTGCCTCCGAACATTCCCTCCTTCAGTTCCCCTTCTCTGTTGGTTTTCTGTTCTTCCCTATTTTTTCAGTCCCTTCTTGCTTATGCTTTAATCTGTCACTTTGCTGAATTCTCCATCCACCTTCAATCTCGTTTTCATCTTCCATCTCCACCCTCCTCTACGTTTGACTTGTCGATATTTTTTTCATTTCTTTTTTTTTTAAGTCAGTTTCTCCATGTCATCTTTCCCTCTTTCCTTCTCATTTCCCCTCTTGTTTCCTGCCTTTTTTGCTCATCCGTTCCTTGTAATCTTCCATCTCTTTCACTTCGCAGTTTTCTCCTCTGTTACTTTTTCTCTCTCCATTCCTGCTCCCTCCTCACTTTTCTATATCCAATACTCTTCATTTTCCAGTTGCTTCATTTAGCTTGTTTCATCCCCACTCCTTTTTTCCCCATTTTGTTGTACCTCTTTCTGAAGTTGTCCTCTCATTTGGCCAATTACTCCCTCCCTTCATACCCTCTTTCCATTCCTCGTCCCTCAGTATTTTACCTTTTCCATTTCCACTCTCATTTGCTTCGCTCTTCCTCCCTTTTGAGCTTTCCTCACCGTTAATTTCACCCATTCATTCCCTCTCCATTTTTCTTCTCTCTCTCTCTCTCTCTCTCTCTCTCTCTTTGTGTGTGTGTGTGTGTGTACAGAATGGATGGGAAAGGATTACGATGAAGTTACTGGGGGACACAACTCGGGGATTAATGGAGGAATTGGAGATTACAGAGAGAGATCAATGAGGAAAATATGAGAAATTGTAAACTAGAAATTTCAATAAAAACTCGTGTGAAAACGTGAAATTAGAAAGGTTATAAAAAAAAGAAAAAACTAAAATAGGAAAAGAGAGAATCACTATAAAGTTTGTAATGAAAGAACTGGAAACTAAGGACAAGTTTAACAGAGAAATGGGGTAAGGGTAATGTGATAATATGATGGTGAGAAAAGAAGAGAGAGAGAGAGAGAGAGAGAGTTGGTAAGGGAAAATTTGGGTAGTAGAAGGTGGAAAGTAGAGAGAGTAAGCGATGTTGTGGCATTAAAGATGAATTAAAGTGTGAGAGAAAAAAGAGTTAAGGATGATGTGAGAATATGTAAAGGGAATTGTGAGATATAAAAAGAGACGGGATTAGGAACGTAAGCAGATAAAGAAGAATGGGATGACTGGCATAGCAGTAAAACGAACAAGGCTGTGAGAGTGGAGAAAAATAATGGGAGATGGTTATTCGGCGGAGTGAAGGTAAGGGGTAAAAATGATAAAATAAATAGTAGAAGGGAGAGATTAAAGACAAATTGAATTACGAAATTTATCTGAAGAGAGTACCGTAAGATGCATGTGAGATAAGAGTCAGTAAGGGTAAGGCTTTTTGGGGGGGCGGGGGCGGCGGAGTTGGTTGCTTAAGTATGGAAACATGCGATCAGAGTCAAAAGGAAAAAGGAGCCTAATGTAGTAATAGAGGAAACGAGTGGATATATCGAAAAGGTATAACGGAAAGTGAGGAAGGGGAGTGTGGGCTTACAGAGAGGGGGAGAGTAGAGAACGAAATAGTAAAAAATAAATAAATAAAGATAAGGGGAGTATGAGATAAGAAAGGAAAGGCACGGGGGTAATATGAGAGATTATAGAGGGAAAAAAAGAATAAGCAGATCGAAGAGAGTAAAAAAAAGAAAGAGGAATGTGTGTTGAAGGAAAAAGGGAGGGAAGAAAATGTGAACGTTTAAAGGAAATAAGTAGCCTAGAGATCAAATAGAGTCAAAAAGAAGAGAGAAAAGGGAATGAGTTAAGAGAAGAAAGAAAGAGAAGGAAGGGGGGAATGTTAGAGATCAGAGAGAAAGGAAAGTGGGAACAAGTTATCCGGGAGCTGAGGTGAAAGAGCACTGAGGTAGGAGGAAGTTAGGTGAGGGATTAGCGGTGAAGGAGAGGGAGTGGGAGGGAAGGGAAGATCAGAAAGGAAGAGTTGGTGAAGGTCAAGACGGAGTAGAAAAGGAAGGAAGGGAGGGGAGATGGGCAAGAGTTGGTGAAGGTACAGAGCAAGGAAAGTAAGAGATGAAAAGGAACTGGAAGATGAGTGAAAGTGAGATGAATAGGGAGAAAGTGGAAAAGAGAAAGAGTAATAGGGAGGTAGACGAGGTGGGAAGGAGTTGTTGAGCACAAAGACGTATAAAAGGAAGAGGTGTAAATGAAGAGACGTGAATTTTGAGGAAGTCCAAAGTAGAGAGAATTAAGATGAAAGGGTGGGAGGGATGGGGAATGGGAAAGAGTAGGAAAGACGAAGGGATGGAAAGGAGTAGTGGAGGAAAGAGGAAGGAAGCGGAATGAAAGGGAGATAATTAGGGAGAGGCGAGCAATGAGGGATTTGGGAGGAGGGAGAGAGCTCAGTAAAAAGGAGGTAAGTAGGGAAAGATGGGTGCTGAGAGAGGCAGAGAGAGAGAGAGAGCGTGCAACCAGAGACCCATGCTGTTGATGAAGGCGGCGGCAGGCATCAGTACCCCACTTAGCTATTGGCCCCAGGCTGTGATAGACTGGGGGGGGGGGGGCAGGGACCGAGAGAGAAGAGGAGAGAAGGTGAGTGACAGAAATGAATGAGATTAAAAGAAAATTAATAATATAACTAGAAAGAGAGGATTTTGTGTGTGTGTGTGTGTGTTGAGCAAGTATGTTAAAAAGGAAAGTGAGAGGAAGGTGGTGGAGGCAGGTGGGCAAGAGGAGATTGAGAGAATTCAAAGAGGGAAGTGAGTTGAAAGATAAGAGAAATGGGGGGCGGGAGCAAGAGAGAGGGGGACGGGGACAGCTGGAGGAGTGAGAAAATACGGCAGCGTTTTCGGACGGAGAGAGAAGTTGGAGGGGAAAGTAATGTGTTGGGAGAGAGGAGGAAGGAAAAAAAAAAAATACGCAATTCAATAAAAACGCAAATAAAGATGGTTGGATGGGTAGGGGTAGGGACTGGAAGGAGCAGGCACTGATATCTGAGGAAGTGTGTGAAGAAAGGAAGGCTGGGGAGAAATCTAAAACAAAGTCGAGAGATAAAAGAGTTTCGGCACACAGGAGAAAGATGGGAGTGGGCGAATAAGGAAGAGAGAAGGCGGAAGAAATAGGCTATCAGAGAAGTGAATGGGTGCAAGAAAATGAAGAAGAAAATGTATAAGAGAGAGGTAAAAGGATTGCTCAGTGAAGTGCTAAGGGAAACGCGGAACTGAAAAGATGCAGTAGAGTAAGTGAGTTAAAGACAAAAAATGAGAAAGGGAAACAGATGTGTGGAATGAGAGTGGGAGGAAGTGTACAGTAGTTATATAGAGAGAGAAACAAAGGAGGATGAGGAAGAAATGAGAACAACACAGGGAGGTTCAAGAAAGTGAATGTGGTGTGAGAAAGAATACGAACTGCTTTGAGGAAAAAGAGAGAGAGAGAGAGAATGGAGCAGAAATGGATCGAGAGAGTTGAGAAAGATGGAGAGGAGTGTTCACGGGATCGAGATTGGGACGTGAGGAGAGAAGAAATGCAGAAGGAAACAGAGAAGAACAAGAGGAAAAAGAGGAGGGGAGGAAGAGGAAAAAAATGGAAGGAGAAGGAAGAAGAAGAGGAAGAGCAGAACTGAAGTGGGAGAGGATGAGGAAGAGGGAGAGAATGGAGGTTGAGGAGAATGCAGATCGAAGAAGGCCCAACTCAAAAGAGGAGGAGAGAGAGGATAATGGGGGTCATCGGGTAGAGTGGGGGGGAAATTGCTTGCCCCTTCCTGAGAGAGAGAGAAAAAAAAAATGTAAGTGGAAGTGGAAAATGAATAGATGAATGAAGAGGAAAAAAACACGAGGAATTATTGATAGTGTGTGGAAATTACAAAATTAATGAAATAGTGAGAGTGAAAGGGACTGAGAGACTAATTATAAGAAAAAATGTAGAAGTCATTAAATCAAAGTATGAAAAGCATAGATGGCAAACAGTTTGAGTCTAGAAACTGTGAATGAACAATGAACTTGGAAGAGAAATAAAATGAGGCTGAAAACAGAGAAAAGAGACGTGCTAATAAATGAGAATAAAACTGGATCTGACCATAGCCACTGAAAATGACCGAGTAATTAACGATAGTAGTTGAGGATACCGAGTTAACGCAGCTGCCTAGTAGAGTTTATGGTACAAGGGAGAGAAGGGAAGTGTGTGTGTATGGGAAGGCGGATATGCAACCGAATGAGAAGGAAGAATTACGAAAAAATATATGAAAGATTGGGAATAAATATAAGACTAAGGGAGTGTGCATGTGTGTGTGCATGCGTGCGTTCTTGTGTGTGTGTGTGTGTGTGTGTGTGTGTGTGTGTGTGTGTGTGTGTGTGTGTGTGAGAGAGAGAGAGAATTATTTATGGAAGGTCAAGCACGCTCCCTGGCTCTAGGTTACATTTCTCTCTGTTTGATCTTCATCTCTCATCTTTTACCTCACACACACACACACACACACTCACTCTCTCTCTCTCTCTCTCTCTCTCTCTCTCTCTCTCTCTCTCTCTCTCTCTCTCTCTCTCTCTCTCTTATTGGCACTCTATTGCTCCCTCCTTTTTTCCTTGCCTCTTCCCCTGCATGTTTTTCTTGTTTCCTGTCATACGTATTGGTTGTGCCCGTCATCCCAGCCTTCTCTTTTATTCTCGTGTCTCTGTTATATCTTTTTCCTGTTTCTTTTCTCCCCCCCCCTCCTCTCTCTCTCTCTCTCTCTCTGTCACACACACACACACACACACACACACACACACACACACACACACAGTGACTCATTCTGTTGTTTGCCGTACCTGTTCCTCATTTAACCTCTTATGTTTAGTTTTTACTTCCTCTCTTCCTGTATTTCGTCCATTGCCTTTTGTTGTCCTTCCCTTTCTAGAGTTTGTTGAGTTCCATTTTCCGTCCCATATTTCTAGTCTCTCTCTCTCTCTCTCTCTCTCTCTCTCTCTCTCTCTCTCTCTCTCTCTCTCTCTCTTTTTCCTCCAAACCTTACTGTGTCATTCCTCTTTTTGATCTGAAATTGTTGTCCCATTCTTTTTTCCCTCATATCTATGTCTCGTTTCTCTTGTCTTGCTCTGACTTGTGGCTTCTCACATTCCAGTCCGTCTGCATCCTCTCCCTTCGGGTCTGTTGGTATCACTTTTATCTTTTTCTACCCGTCACTCTTGCCTCTTTATTCTACACTGTGTATCATTCTCATGCCTTTTTTCTTCTCCTCTACTTATTGTCCTTTTCCCATTTCATGTAGTCTCTCATATCTGCATGTCTTACGTATGTCTTCTAGTACTCCATGATGCGTGTTTCCCATTTCAGATCTCATTTGTATCCATATAAATAAGTAGGCCTAAACAAAAATTCTATTGGGAATTGAAGAGGAGCTGGTTTGTACCCAGATTTTTTTTTTTTTTTTTTTTTTTTAAGCAGTTGGCCTTATCTAGGTCATTTACAATATGTAGGTCATGGGTCAAAGGTCAGGGTCATTGTAGTGAAGCTAAACCTGCTTCGTCCCCCGTCTTTCTTTTTCTTTTCTTTTATTTTTTTTGTCCTTCCGGCATTTCTTGGAGGGTTTGGTGGGTGGGGGAGAGCCTTCTTTGCTATTCTTGTCTTATTGTGGTAGTTGCCATGCTGTTAGACAGCAGCTGCCTAGTGTGCGCCTGTTACAGTTATCGCGTTTCATACAGTTGTTTGTACTGTTAACTCCTTTCCTCCATTGCATCTGTTGTGCACTTATTATTAATCGGTTCCTCCACTCCAGTCATGGGTGTATCTTTCCCCCTTTTTCCTGCCCCTGTTCTCTAGTTCCCCTCCAGCTTCCCATTCCTGGCTGGCACTTTCCCGTCCCTGCCAGCCTCACCAACCTTCCGCTTTAACTCTCCACGCCACGCATATTCCCCCCCTCTTCGCTTCCTGTTTGTCACCTGTCATCCTTTCCTCTTCCTGTCATCCATTTCCCGTCGCACCAGCCTTGAATTTTAGTTTCATCAGTCCCCTCATATTTCGCTTTCTGTTCTCTGTCACCGTTACTCTCTCTCCTCCTCTCCCTTTCTTTCTGCTTACCATTTTACCTACGGAAGCATCTCTAGGAACGACTCTGTCCGTCTCTCTCTCACTAACGATTTTCGGACAGGGTGCATTATTTCCTTAGAATTTAACGACTTGCGGAGGCACACCACACCAAGGGCATTGACCGCTGAAGCTGCGGCATTTGTTGCATTTTGTACTTTTGTTATTGTTGTCCTTTCCCTTACTTTTCCTCATCCTTGTCCCTCTTTTCTTATCTCTTCACTTATTTTATTCCTTTCCCCTTTCTTTCTCCCATGTCTTTTCCTTTGCTTTCACCTTGATTTCCCGTTTCCTTGTCTTTTCGCTTTTCATATTCCTTCTTATCTTAGTTTTTCCCCACACCGTCACCTCAGTTCCTTCTTAAAACAAATCTTTTCCTCCTTATTACTTCTTATCTTCATCCTATCACCCTCAGCCTTTTTCATTTTGTTATCGTCTTTGCCCTGCTTTTTTCCTGTTTTATCCTTTAGCACCTTCTCCCTTGTATTCCGTCCGATATTGCCTTTTCCGCATTCTGGCATCCCTCTCCCCATTTCTAAAACTTGTATTACCCCTCGTACACGTAAATCTCCTTCTCTCCTTCGACGCGTCCTCTTTCGCCCCTCAACCCTTCCCTTTAATCCCTCACTATCTCTCCATTTTCCTGTCATGCATTTTTTACTTTTCCTCCTTCTCTTCCTTTCTGACCTCTTGTCATTTTGCCCTTCACATCATCTTTCTTCTTCCTCTCCCACAGTCATTGTGTTTTTCTTTCATTTTTTTCTGCCCGGTAATTTTGAATGGAAAGCCTTCCAGGTTTGTATTTTCTCTCCCATGTAATTTAGGTCTTTAGTATAACTGGCTTACTCCAGGAGATAACATCGTCACGGGTCGTTTAGGCCTCCCGTTAACTGTGTTTCCTGTTTACCCCCGTCATCTGCATTCCCTCAAGCCTCACCTTCCTTCACATTCACTATTTTTAGGAGAGCATTTCGACCTGGAGAGTTCAGATAGAGTTTCCATTAACCTTTTCATTTCAACAGATCTTTCGTAGACTTAATGAAATCGTCTGTAGGTAGCAAGAACACGCCCTCGAGTCGAAAGAGTTAATCCCCCTCCCCTCTCTCTCTCTCTCTCTCTCTCTCTCTCTCTCTCTCTCTCTCTCTCTCTCCTCTTTAGTTCTTTCTGCTACTCCGTTTCACCTTTTTTCACCCTGCTCTTCCACAGTCTTACTCTTTTTTTTTTTTTCCCTCTTGCTTCGCTGCTCTCATTCGTGTTGCTCTTGACCCTCCCTCCTTTATATCCTCCTTCCATCCTTCCCTCATCATCATCGCCTTCTCTTACACTTTGCCGAAGTTTCTCTCATTTGTCTTATCTTTCTAGCTGTTTTCCATTCGGCTTTGCTTTTAGACCATTGCTTTGTCTCATTTGTCCTTGCATGCTTTTCTCCGTATTCTCGTCCTTTCATACTGTTGTCATTTTCTTCGTCTTCCAGTCACTTCCTTTATACAGTAATCATCAAACTTCTCTCGCCTCATCTTTCTTCACTCCCACCTCCCCTTTCGTACTCCTCTTGTCCTTCCATTTCCTTTATTTATTCACTTCCGTTCTGTTCGTCGTTGCCCTCTTTCACTTTTCTTTGTATTTCTTTCCTCACTGCCCCTCCTCCTCTTGTAATGTTTTCTTCTTGGTCATCATCCATCCATTCTTCCTCTCTTTCTTACTTTCCCCTTCTTACCTTTCTCTTTATGCCCTTTCTCGTCCTCCTTCGTGCTTCTTTCGCCGTCATCATCGGTCCATTCTTCCCCTCTTTCACTCACTGATATTTCTCTTTACTCATTTGGTCTCCCGCTTTTTTGCTGTTTTCCCCGTCGTCTTCATCCATTAATCCTTTCCCTCTAATAATCTCCTTTATTTTTCTCCCTCTTCATCTCCACACCAGTCATATTTTCCCCCACACTCCTTCCGTCTCTCCTCTCACCCTCACTCGCTGCTCCTTGACTCAGCGTTCCCTTTGTCATGTTCTTCCCTTCCTCCTCTTTTCGTCTTCTTCCCTCTGGCACAAGTCCTCCTCTTTACCTCTCAACACTCCTTTGCTTCCACTCATCTTCTCCTTGTACCCTGACTCTTGTCCTCTCTTCACTATTCTTACTCTTGGTTATTCACGCTGTCTTTAGCTTTCCTTCATTTCTACCTTTCACTGTTACCTCATTTGTGTAATTTCCCATTTCCGACACACTCGTTTTCACTGTCTTTACTCCTACCCTTCAACACCAGTTTTGTTTTTCTAATAACCTGTTTTATCGCCTCAGCATCTGCCCATCTCCATCACTCTCCTTTCTCCCCTTCCCAACACACACCTCACCTTCCCTCCTTTTTATTAATACGGATACTTTTGCATACACAGTTTCGTTCCTCTTCCAGTAACCCTTCTTGCTTCCACTTCTCCACATCACCTCTTCCTCTTTACTCTCACCTCTACCCTCCCCTCCCCTCCTCTCCTCTCCCCTCCGACACTCTGCTTTTACTCTCAAGTTTTTCCGTTTCACACATTCCATTCTTTTCATCTTCCCATTACCCTCTCTTTCAGCCTTTTTTCCAGCCACACCACTTATCCCCCCCCCACACACACATCCCCAATATCTTTTTATACATCGTCCTCGACCCCCCCCCCCCTCTCTCTGTATTAACGCCACTAGCCCCTGCCGCTTTCTCCAGGCATCGTGCTTCAATCTCTCCCTCTCTTCTTCCTTGTCTGTTTCATTAGTCTCTCTCCCTCTTCGTTTCTCATTTATCTCGCTCCCTCTTTACCCTTCCTGTATTCTCCCCCTCCACACACATCATGTTTTCTCCCCCTCCCCTCCATACCTTCTTCATCTCTCCCACCATTCCTCCCTCATAGCCTGTCTCCTCCACACCACCTTTGTCGCTCTCTCCACACCTCTGATATTTCCCCCAACACCTTCCTTGTCCCTCCACCACATCTCTCATGTCAGTCTTCCGTTGCATCTTCCTTGTCTTTCCCCTCTTTACCTCTCACATCCTTGTTTCCCTTCCTCGTGCCTTTGTCCCCCTGTCAATTCCCTGCCTCCTCTTGGGTATCTTTCCAGGAATCTCTGGTATACAGAACAGCCTATCCCCCGCGTGCCTCACCCTTATGGAGGAATATGTCCGCGAATTTCTCTCCATACCAGGCTATTCTCTGCTCATCTCTCCCGGGAGGAAAGGAAAGGGAGGAAGGGGAGAGGGGTAGAGAAATCGATGAAGCAACGACAGGAACCTAACGTGCTGTTTCCCGTTGCCGAGTGAACAGCAACGGGAGCAATCTAAATGCAGCTGTCGTGGCAGTTGTGGAGATGAAGAGCCGTCGTCAGGCAGGCGGGAAGGTGAGGCGAAGAGGAAAAGAAGGGGGAAGGGAGGGCAGCTTACAATGATCAGTTTGGGTGGGTGAGGAGAAAAGGAGAATGTGGGGTTTAGTGATAAGATGGAGAAGGAGAGGAAGAAAAAGGAGTAAGGGGCTTAGTAATTAGCTGGTGTGAGTGAGAGAAAAAAAAAATAGATGAGGTGGTGTGAGTGCGAGAGAAAAAAAAATAAGTGTGGGATTTGGCGATAACATAAAGAATGAGAGGCAGAAAGAAAGAGGGGGTGATGATGAGAGGGGAGCTTATTTTGATGAATAGAGTTAGGTGTGTGTGTATATATGTGTGTGTGTGTGAGAGAGGGAGAGTGTAGTTTAGTGATGATGAGGGAGAGGAAGAAAGCAAAACTGAGAGGGCTTGCGCCGTGATAAGATGAGGAGGGGGGGGAGGAGGGGAGCTTACATATTATAAGAAGTGAGGGGTGGGTGAGAGAGGCTCATGGATTTAAAGACGAGTTGAAGAAGGGGAGGAAGAAAATAGAGAGGAAGTAATAGTGATGGAGGGGAGGAGGAGAGAGAAGCTTAACGTGATGAGTTTGGGACGATGAAGGAAGAGTGGGAGTCAGGGGATTTATTGTGGAAATGAGGAAGGGCAGGAGGAAAGTTGGGGAAGGGGACCGACAGTTATGAGTTGTTGGTGTGGGGAAGGGAGCTTATAGTGATGAGTTCGGCGTCGAGAAGGAGAATAGAGGGATATAGGGATAGAGCGAGGAGGTGGGGAGGGAAAGGAAGAGAAAAAAGAAGAGTGAAGGGGCATAGAACAATGAGATGGAACAAGCTTAAAAAGAAGAGTGGGGAGTGGATGAGAGAAAAGAGGGAATCGGGTGCTTTTATAATGAGGAAGGGGAGGAGGAATGTAAGAGGGATAGGATTTAGGGTTGAGAGAGCTGACAATGGTAGGTGAGAGAAATGAGGTGGTCTGGTGATTTACTGATGAGATGGAGGGGAGGGGAGAGGAGGGAAAATTACAGTGTTGAGTGAAGATGGGAGGGATAGTAGAGGGAGTCTGGGGATTTAGTGACAACATGAGGAAGGAGGGAAAATATAGGGGAACGGAGATTGGACTTATTTATTTATTTATTTATTTATTTTTTTTTTTGGGGGGGGCCACACATAAAGAAAATGATGAGAGAGGGTGAGAAAATAGGAGAATTTTGGAGATTCAGTAATAAGATGATGTGTAAAAGAAAAGCAAGGGAGAAGAGGTTAGAGCGGTGAGGTTGAGAGGGGCGCCTCCATCCAGTGACGCGTGGGGAATGAGAATTCTGGAGATCTGGACATTTAGTGATGAGATGAGCGAGGGGAGGACGAAATTAAGGGAGGGGGGGGGGAGGATTGACCTGTTTAGTCAGTTAACGTATTTTATATTTTATTCGTGCTACATCCAGACGATTTTATTGAACTTGGGAGAAACCTTTGTTAGTGACGGTTAATGAAGGATGCAGCAAACCTCTGGAATTATTGATAGCTCCAAGCTTTTATAATATTGCCAGGAGAAAGGACAAATAAAATGTTGAAAATGAATCATCTGTTTGAAGTGGTTAATATGATGAGGTTAGGGAGGGGGGAGAATTTACAGTGATGAGTGGAGATAGGTGGATGAAAATAGGGGTCTAGTACTAAAATAATGAGCAAGAGAGGAGTAAAGTAAGAGGGAAGAGGGCTCTAAGTTATGAGGTGGGGGGGGGGGATAAGAGTGGAGGTCACAGTGATGGGCTGGAGAAAAGAGGGTGTTGTGATTCACTGACGATATGGAGGCGTAGGAGGGCAGTATGAGGGTCAGGGTACGTAGGTGGGGAGGGAGGAGGCCCAGTGGGAGGGGAGAAACTTACAATGATGAGGGACGAGAAAAGGAGGAGGCTGGGGAATCACTGATGAGATGGAAGTAGGCGTGGAATACAGAGGAGTGCAAGTACAAGGGAAAACAAACATCATCAGAGTATCGGGCCAGACGAGATTTCTTGTGTAAAACAGAAAGGGTAGCCAGCAAGTCAGTTATCTGGAGTGATGTATCGATCGTTTGACCTCGTTACCATTAAAAGGGAGTCAGCTGGCAGGCTAATGTGGGTTTTATGTGTTGGTCAAGGCCATCAATAAAGGTTTAAGTTTTATTGACAACCACCAACTCTTGACGAAGTGTTCCGTCGGTATAGTGTATATAACCTTTCGAATGAAATGCTTATCCTCTTCACTACAAAAGAGCTGAATAGAATAATGTGCCTTTAGCAAGAATCATAAGTAGATGTCCGGTAGTAGTGATGTTATTGGGGATTATTTCTCACCTCTCACTACTAGAGGTCTTAAGCTGTATAATATTGTCAGGTTGGCAGCAGGAAGGCAATAGAATGGATTATGTGTTAGCAGCCGTCCGATATGTGTGTGGTATGATTTAGTGTTCGAAGCTCGAGTCGTGACGAACATTTATGGTTTGTGCCGGTAGTATGTCCTTCCAGATGCTAGCGTACATTCACACCTTGTCAGTTCATACTGACAGTATACATTGACTCCATAACCAGTACAACACTTCCACTGTCACTTGCGTTGCTTACTGCAACAACTGTTTTGCTAAGTAGTTACTTGGCCAGTATTTGGAAAGGTTAATGTTAGATGTCACGGTCACTCTTAGGAGAAACAGTGGTACTGCAAAGGACTGCATACGTACCATTGCGAAGTATAGAAAAATGCAGCACAGAACATTTCCTTGGCAGTGTTCGGTGATGATGTATTTATAAATGGTAGTGAAAAATGATCATCATATCATTAATTCATCGGCCACAGTTGAACTGTCTTTACCATTAAAAGGATTCTTCACGTAAATTTAGTTTTGGTTCTGCGCTTTGTGACGATAATTGATTTATTTCTTTTAAGCGGTTCCTCGGATGTTCCTTTCTTCCTCTCCATCACCTTTTATCTCCCGCTCGCTCTCTCTCTCTCTCTCTCTCTCTCACACACACACACACACACATTCTGCTAAGCCCTGTATTAAGATCGGCATCCAGCTTGAAAATACCGAGAAGGAAAAATTGGGGAATACTGTTAGTGAATGACTTAAAACCGAACCATTAGCGCTGACCCTTCCGAGATCCAGTATATTAGTGTTAGAGAGAGAGAGAGAGAGAGCGCATTGTGGTAGAAGGGAGGCTGGGAAGAAAAGTGAGGTAGGGCGGTTTAGGGTGAAATGGAGGGGAAGAGTGGAGGAAGGGAGGGAGCGACGGAGAAGTGAAGGTGGGAGGGTGTGTACATGAGGGAGAGAGATGGGGAAGGAGAGTGAAGTGAGCGGTGGGCTAGGACCGGAAAGGGAGGGGGAGGTAGAAGGGAGGGAAGTGGGGGGAAATTTTGATTGGGGTAAGAGGGGAAGGTAGAGGGGGCATGAGGGGAGGACAGGGATATTAGAAAGAGGAGAGAGAGGGGAAGTATGGGTTGAGGCCAGAGACGGAAAGAGGAGGAGTGGATTCAGGCAAGTGAGGAGGAGGGGACGTGTGGATGAGACAGGAGGGGAAGAATGGGAGTATAGGTGAGGTAGGAGAGGGAGAGGGGTTCAGGTGGCAGGGTGAGGGTGGAAGTGTGGATTGGGCAGCAGGAGAAGGGAAGTGTGCGTAAGGTAGCAGGGAGAGAGGGGAATTGTGGATGAGGTTGCAGGGTGAGAGGGGACGTGTGGGTGAGGCAGGAGAAGGAGAGGGGAAGGGCGGATGAGGTAGGAAGGGGGGAGAGGAAGAGGGTAAATGTGGGTGACGTAGGAGGGGAAGAGGGAAAGGGGAAGTGTAGGTGAGGTAGGACGGGAAAACGGGAAGTATGGGTTAAACAGAAGAGGGAGAGAGGAAGTGTGGGTGAGAGGGCAGGTGTAGGTTGGGCAGTAGGGAGGTACGCCAGTATTTGAAGGAATATAAATGTTGAATAAAAAAAAAGTGTATGGATAGAGGCAGAGGGGGATCATGCCATTGAGGGAGACCTGATGTAGGATGAAATTCTAAAGGAAAAGTTGTTTGCATATTGAGGAAGAAACAGAGGAAGGTAATACAAGGAGGGATGACTGTGACAGAGAAAAGTTGACCTATTGGAGTAGCGCAGGGCGGACTGAAGAGTGTATATACAGTATATAAAAAACATGGTATATATACTGTATTCAAGTAAAAATTGTCGGAAAGTCTAACTTAGTGGGAGAACTAACTGTTGTGAAGAAAGCTATATAGATGTTTATGCAGGGGAGATAGAGAGAGAGAGTGTGTGTGTTATATTAAACCAAGGGGAAAGACAGTTCAGAGAAAGATCAATGTGCCAAATGAAATTTTTTTTTTTTTTTTTTTACTTTAAAGTGGGTATGGGAGAAAGGCACTTTGAGGACAATTGTAACAGAAGAAATAGTTGACATACTTATGTGGAAGGGAAGGAATGCAATTTGGAGAGGTCTGAAAGGAGGGGGGGGGGGAGAGAGAATGGGAGGCATAAGAAAAGTTTTAAGTTGTAGTCAGAAGAGCCGGAAGACACAGACTTGGTATACTAAAATTGTGAAGGAAGAGCTAATTTCGACACAGAAGAATTTGGCATATAAAGACAGATGCCTGGAATTGAATGTGGCAAAGAAAAGAATCCATATATACTGATTTAGAATTGATTGCTGCAGACCAAAGGAGTTGCCATACAAAGGCAGAAGCTGGGTTAGAACTAATCCAGACAAAGAAAAGTTGGCGAATATACAGAGAGACGGAATTAGAACTGAATATGGTAGAGAAAAGTTAGCATATTGAAGCAGAAGGGGAGGAAGAATGAATGCAGCAGTGAAGTTGCAGTAGACTAATAATCAGAACATTAAGGAGGGGTGAACTGTGGTGAATAAATGAACTGGCCGAGCGTAAGGCAAATTACTGAAGATGAAATGGAGGGTTCAAAGTTGTATGAAAAGGGAGGGAGGTGTGTGAAGGAGTTACCGTGAGAAAGAAATTAGCGTAATAAGCCAGAGCTGAGGACGACTATCAAGGGACTGAATATGATGGATCAAAGAACTGGCTGAATGTAAGGGAATGTTAGTGAAGATATAATGGTTGAGGTCGAGATAGTGGAGGTAAAGAGAGTAGGACACTTGTATATGGTAGGAATGTAATGGGTTTGGGGAAATAAGAAGCTGGAAACGATGTGTAAACTAAGTGAAAGAGAATTAGGAATTTGAAAACAATAAGAATAGACAGAGTAAAGGTGGTAGGCAAATACATACATGGAACTAACAAAAATTTATGTAATTTCAGTAAAAAAAAAAAATAGATAACTGAAAAAAAAAAAAAAAAGGAAAAATATTAGTATTGGAAGGTAGGGTGAACAAAAAATATACATGAAAAGTTGAATGTGTAGATAGGCGGAAGAAAATAAAAATGGAACTTCCAGTATGTAATTAGAGTGGAAGCAAAGTGAGGGAGATGTGTAGACAGGGTGGAAGAAAGAAAAGAATAGAGAGATGTAGATGGGATGGAAAGAGAAAACGGGGGGGGGGGGGATGAAGAGAGGGTGGAAGATGTGAAAGGGATCAGGGACTTTGAGATGTAAGGATCTCTTGACAGAATGAAGGATGGATTAAGATGACGACGGGACGAAAAAGTTGGAATGAAAGGAGAGATTGATGGAAAGGAGAGAGAGAGAGAGAGAGAGGGCGGGGGGGGGGGCGCTGCACGGAGAGGTAGGGGCTAGCTTAGGTACAGGGATATTTAACAACCTTTCTAGTACGATGACGACTGCATTGAAATGCACTCTTTGTACCTCCAGACGATTTTATTCAGGTTTGGGGAGACCTGTCATGTCATAGTGAAGGGGTGATTGGAGATTGTATAGAATTCCCTCGGCCGACGAGATTTTTACCAGCCATAATAAAATTGTACAGTGTTTTCCTTCTGCTAGATGATTTGACTAAAAGGCTTGTAAAATTATGTTACTTTCCTCCCGCAGATAACTTCTTTATATTTCTAGCGGCAGACCTATTCAGCTCATGAAAGTCATCCGTTGCCGAAGGAATTAAAACCCCGTTAACACATTCACTAAGATGATGACGCCTTGCCTGACATTGCTGCCAGACAATTCCCCCCCCCCCCATGCCAGGAAGGAATATTGAAAGAGTTAACTCCCATCGTTTACAGGGAGTCCAAATTGATGTGGGTGGTGTGTGTCGGGACGGAGGGTGGCAGTAATTGCTGTAATGGTGGTAGTTTTGATGGTGGTTGTTAGCCCAGTAATTACGGGGGTGCCGGTCTTGATTGTCCTAGAAGGAGATTGCCCCAGTTTTAATGATGCTGCTGAAATGGGTGCGGGTAGTAGTAGCATTAATAGTATTACTGATAGCAATAACAGCAGCTGTAGTAGCAGTAGTAGTGGTAATAGTACCGGTGTTGGTAGTAGTAGTATCGGTAGCAGTAGCTAGTAGTAGTACCGGTAGTAGTGGCAGTAGTAGTAGTAGCAGTAGTAGTTGTACCGGTAGTAGTAATAGTAAGTAGTAGTTCTAGTGTAGTACTAGAACTAATAGTAGTACCGGTAGCAGCAGCAGCAGCAGCACTATTATCGGAAATGGTTAGTTGTGGTGGTGGTGGTAGTTTTATTAAATGAAATGAATGGCTGTAGTGGCGGTGGTGGTTTCATAAAATGGGTAGCAGTAATATTTACAGTGTGAAGTAGGAGGAGGTGGTGGTGGTGGTGGTAGTATTAGTAGTAGTGGCAGCAGTGGCAGTGGTTGTGTCGTTGCGGAAGCGGCTGGTTGGTAGCCTATAATCTTCATTTTTGTGATAATGAGCTGGTCTTGAGGGGCAGGTGGGAGGGAGAGTTTTAGCATTACCGCCTTCTAAGTGCTCATTGTTGTTGATTTTTCTCATTTTCTTCCCAAGATTTTCTTCGTGATTTTAGGTGTTACTTTATTATTATTATTATTATTATTATTGTTGTTGTTGTTCCTCCTCCTCTTCTTCTTCTTGTGGTCATCACCACCACCATCACTACCAAGATCAATATTATTGTTACCGCCCTCCTAGCGAGGCGATAATATAATCGCCTGTGTCTCTGTGCGTGGCTGTTCCCCAGATATCTCAAAATCAAGTGGGCAGATTGTATTAAAACACTGTGTGCGGTAGTCCGGGCTATATGGCATGTTTGTTAATAATTTTGGCGAAGCTGCAGTGAAATACCTTCGATTGTCAGAGGATTTTGCAAGAAAGAATACCATCTAACTTTTTCATTTAGCTTGCCAATATTCATCATTTTCTGTCGTACTTTCAGTGAAGAGAACGGCTATTTAAAGGGTGACTATTAGAAATTCTTCAAAGGCCTGTTATACTCAATGACCTTCACCAACACAGTAACCCTGACTTCAAGCGTCTGAATGCTAGTGTGATATTTAGAGGTAGGAGTAAACAGCAAATCCTAATATTTTTACCAGCTGCGATGCCGAAGCTTGTAGGCTATTGTTTGCAATTTGTCCTTCTGTCTGTGCGTCTGTTAGCACGATAACATCGCAACCGCTCAAGATATCACAAAATTTTACATGTGTGTAGTAGAGGAAAAAAATCGATCACGAGTTGGAAATTGGTGAAAGTAGGTCAAGGTTTGTGTGTCTGTTACTACAATAACTTCGCAACCGTTCAAGATATCATCACAAAATTTTGTAGGTGTGTAGTAGGAATGAATATCTCCTGTGAGTTCCAAACTGGTGGAAGTAGGTCAAGGTCAAGGTCATATTCCGAGCCGCGCCAGATATGTATTGGCTCGCGGCTGGTGTGATTTCCACCTTGAGGGGCCTCTTTTTTTTTTTTTTTTCTTTTTTCTTTTTTTTTTTTACGATTTTGGCGAAGATGCGATGATATGCCTCCGATTGCCAGAGGATTACTGATTTAGTTTTCGTAGTGATTGTGGACGATACGCATTCATGGGCGAATACTTTGGCTTTTATTATTAGTAGTAGTAGTACTGTATTAGTGGTATTAGTATTAGTTATTATTATTATTGCTATTATTACCATTAGTCGTAGTAGTAGTAGTAGTGTAGTAGTAGTAATGGTATAGGCTATACAGTTTAATGTTACTGTTTTTGACATCGCTGGAAAAGGAAGACAGACACGGACCTAAAAATAGATATGTGTAACCCACTGTGATTGGGCAACAGATAGCGGCATGGCTATCCCTTCCAGCCATTCCGTAAATATCCCGATACGATGCCCTGGTTTTAATTAATGAAATGTAGGTAGGCATTTTACGGCCGGACAGTAATGCATTTGGCAGCTTTAAAACATTTTCGGATTGCATTAATGAGCCGAGTTATTCATTAGCCGACGGTGCACATGTAGGACGCCGCTCCTGTGTACGTGTGGGCTTAATCTCTGTTATATTATCCTTTGTATTGTATGGCTGGATTAACGCTGGCTGGTCTGGTGGCTGAATGCACCAGTGGGGGTAATGGCCTGGCTTTTGAGTGGCTGGGTTCCTGCATACTAGAGGTGGCGAGGTTTTCCCATCATGTAATGCCATCAGGGGTGTACATCGGCAGTTTTGCCCTTAATTACGTCGCTTGTATTTTATTCTTGCCTCTAGACTTTTTATCGGCTTTGGGGTGACCTGTTGTTGTGAAGGAGTAAATGAAGACTGGCTAACCCCCCTTATCGGTAAGCCTTTCCAAAGACGCTGAAGAAAATCGTTTTGAGAAAGGAAGACTAAGGTAGGGAAACTCGTTCGTGGAATGAATGGGTTTAGTGTTGTGAATTACGGTAGCCTTGTCACTGATTCTTACGTCTGCTGTATAGGGGAGTAATACGTATTGCTGCCAGGGGCATAGTCGGTGTTGTCCTACCCTCAAATGCTCTGAACTTCCACAACCTAGCTTCGGTCTCATACACCTGGAAAGTGATTAGATCGGAGTGGTTATAATAGTTATTACCGTTTTTGCGTGGCCGGAATGATTGCGGACATTATTATCTATATATTTATTTGTGTGTGAGTGGGGGGGGGGAGAAAGAAGGAAAATGTGTGCATGTGTTATTATATGAAATTTATGTACCAGTGGCGATTGCTTACAGATAAAGCAGCCGCATCACTCAGCACTCCTGTTGCCAGCAACCTCTTACCTCCGACGGCACAGGTGGGGATATACCTGGGGCTTTCCGTCTCCTCTGATGTGTGTCCTGGACGAGATGAATGCGACATGTTGTGGCCGTCCCCACTCACTGTAAATGTAGGAAACTGTGTTATGGAGATGGTGATGTAGGCATGACAGGGTGGGTATACCGCGGTGAGTGGGAGCATATTCAGACGCCAGTGGACAAATCAACCTTTTCCCTATGAAAACCTATTAGTTTAGTCTCATAATTATCTCCAAACTATTATCACTTAAGGAAAATAATTCTTCCGGAAGGAGTTAACGAGGACTCTCTATGAGTTCAGTCTCTTTGTGCTGAGCAACATTGTCAGGAATAAGATGAAGACGTCATCACAGTGAACAGGTTAATATTGGGAAGCGTATAATGGCGAACTGGGATGATGTAGAGAATTAATTCTTGTCAGAAAAAAGTTGCATGTATGTTTTATTTTTGTCGTTATAAGTTTAAGACAAACTATGCGTGAGGGTGGAATGAAGGACTTCAGTACCGGTATGATAAGTTGTGTCTTTGGGGTCATCGGTTCAATGGAGAGTTACTGCTTGGTCAGGGTAAGGTTTTGTGGGCGCTGTTTTTTGTCTATATAAATTGCGGGAAGGTGGAATGAAGGACCGACGTTTTGATATAAAATGTTTATGATAAAGTAGCAATTGTTAGACAGTGGGTGGTATAGGGTGGAATGTTTGGTTGCAGTTGAGTATTTACTTAGTCATACAGTAGATATCTGTTTAGTTGCAGTAATTTTGAAGAAGCCTTTGCGGGAGGATGGATTGAAAGACAAGTGATGTATAAAGTTGCATCTTAACGCTTTTGAGTTTTGGCTATACAGAGGGTTTAGTAGGATGGAAGGTGTGGCTACAGTATAGTCGTGGCAAGGTTGTGTTGCAGGTGTAGCGCTCTTAGTGCGAAGAATCGATTAAAAACAAAAAAAATAGTAGCAACGACAGAGAACAGCGTTTGCAGAAGAATGACTCCTGGAATGAAAGGCAGCGGTCCAGTTAGGAGGAGATTGCTTGGACAAGTTTCCCAGGTTACAATTAAGGAAAACAGTTTGACATGAAAGCAAAACGAGGCGGAATTAAAGGCTGCAGTTGAGCCAGGATAAGCAGATGTGTGTTTGTCACGATAAGGTTGTTGTTGATGACCAAAATCTGTGTAGCATGGCGGTGTGTGGTGGAGGAAAGACTGGGTGAGTCAGGAGGAGAATGTTGGATGCTTTGTCTTTGCGATAAGCTTCATGAGTAAAGTTTTATGCAGGAGGGCAGAGAAGGATGGAATGGGCGGCAGTTGAATGTGAATAATAATATGTGGATATGTTGCAATGAAGCTGAATTTTAGCGCCTGTGTTACAGAGCGGAGTGCAATGGCAAGGGAGACTACAGTTACTCGTAAATCGTTTTTTTTTTTTTTTTTTTTTTTTTTTTTTTTTTCCCCCAACGATATGGTTCTGGGTAGTAGGTTAAAGGAAGGTGAAGTGGGAAGGACAGAATATCACAATTATGTTGCTTGAAAATTTTCACATTTTTGTCACGATAGGTTAAACAGGAGTGCAGAATGTAATGCATTAAAACACAGAAGTTGAATCACAATGAGTGATAGGTAAATGTCTTTGTCGTGGCCAGCGTGCATGAAGCAGCTGGATATGGGTTCAGATGTACTGTTTTTGTGGCATGGTCGTGTTTCAGGATTTTACGAAGGGAGGGTGGGGCGCGACGCAGTCCTGGCGTTGGGCTGGCCAGTACACAGCACCCTGTGACCATGCACACCACACTGCCTCACCGGTTTCCTGATCTCCTTGGCACAGTATATTATTGTCAGCTTTGTCTTTCTAGTCTATTAATCATCATTTCTCTCTCTCTTTCTCTCTCTCTCTCTCTCTCTCTCTCATACCCAAGACAGGAATCTTTATATACAGGGTTGGCCAAAAGTTATTTTACCATAATCTAATTTGATTAACACATTATATTACAACTACAACAGTGATATTTCAGCATCCAAATTCATTTGGATGCAGGATGGTGCACCTGCTACCTATGGAAGCAGTGTGCAAGAATTTCTCTGTAACACTTTGGACACATGGGTTGGAAGTAAGAGTACTGTTGAGTGGCCTCCAAGGTCACCTGACTTGACGCCATGTGACTTCGCAGTTTGGGGGATGATCGGAGAGAAAATTTACAAGACAGACCCAAAAAGTCTTCAAAAATTGAATGAAAGAATAACAACAGAATTTGACATCTTGAAAACTGATCATGAGTGTGGTAAGATGAATTGACCACTCGGTGTCTAAGAGGTGCCACGGCTGTTTAGGGGGAAGGAGGAGGTCATTTTGAACATTTGATTTAATTTGATTTTAATTTACCTGATGTATACTTCATTTAGTTGAAATATAATTGGTGTACACTTTATTTAATTGAAAAATAGCTGTGTTTAAAATAATGTTATGGTAAAGTAACTTCTGGCCCACCCTGTACAGTATGTTGATTGGTGGCCATCCAGGAAGCCCCGCCACGGTTGTCAGTGATGGTAATGAAGACGCCAGGAGAGAGAGAGAGAGAGAGAGTCAACAACGAAAACAAATGGAAGAAAGATTACAGAGAAAGAGGTGGGGGAGAGGGAAGAGAGAGTGAAAACAAAATGCAGAACTATGACAGAGAGGATGGGGAGAAGTACAATTAATGACAGGTAATGATAAACAAAATAGAAGAAAGAGTGGAGAGAGAGAGAGGGGGGGGGGAAGGGGGACTAAAAGAAATAAGGATGAGTAAAAAGTGGATCGAAGATGCAAATTTGATCGGTGATATTCGCAGGTATGAGATTAGTTTGTACCTGGAGTGCTTGGGTGAGTTTTAATTTTTGTGATATTCAGTAATACAGGACACATTATTATTATTATTATTATTATTGTTGTTGTTGTTGTTGTTATTATTATTGTTTCTTCTACTGCCATGTTGGAATTTTATATTTGATGTATTTGCTATGGGTTGTATTTGGTTTAGGATAGCTTTTTTGAACGGAAGTGGTCAGGTTATCGTGCATTATACATTTTGGGACCAGCGAATCTTAGTAAAATTGAATAAAATCGGCCGTTATTAGTTTAAGTGAATACCGTGATACGTGATCGGATACAAGAAGTAATTTACTCGTATTTATAATGTAGTCGTCGTCGTTGTTGATGTTACCTGCAAAACTCCTCACTTTACTGTTTTACGATAATGGAAGGTTCAGGGCCGAGAGTGTCAGTCAGTTGAGTGGATGTGACAGGCGTATGTACAGTAAATGCTTGAGAAAACGTAGAAAATATCATAATTGCTGATGCATGTTGCAGGATGGTCTTATTTTATGACACGTGCAAATTTTGATGTCGTTAATGGCACACGCAACGAATACACACACACACACACACACACACACACACACACACACACACACACACACACACACACACACACACACACACACACACACACACACACACACACACACACACACACACACACACACACACACACACACACACACACACACACACACACACACACACACACACACACACACACACACACACACACACACACACACACACACACACACACACACACACACACACACACACACACACACACACACACACACACACACACACACACACACACACACACACACACACACACACACACACACACACACACACACACACACACACACACACACACACACACACACACACACACACACACACACACACACACACACACACACACACACACACACACACACACACACACACACACACACACACACTTTTTGTTTTTAATGCATCAAAGACTCAGTTCTTACACCAATCAACCCGACAATATCTTCCACAGGTGTATCCACTATTGTTTAATTAATATTCAGCTTAATTCTGGATCATCATTGAACATGCTTGGGGTTTCATTTACTCAGGACTTGTCTTGGAAAGATCATATTACAGCTCTTGTATAATCTGCTTCTAAGAGATTAAGTGTGCTAAGCCGACTCCGTTCCTTCTTTACCCCTGCACAATTGTTGACTCTACACGGGTTTTATCCGCCCCTGTGTGGGGTACAACTCTCAAGTGTGGGGAGGTTCCCCACATACAAGTCTTCTCAATTGGGTGGAGTCAATTACTTTTCGTGTGAGTTGGGAGCAGGGCAGTGAAATGGCGGGGGACAGGGCGACTTGGAGGCGATTTGTTTGTGGCCACCCCAAACGGGATTGAGGCGTCTGGCAATAGATAGATAGATAGAACTCTCCTCCTCGTACTGACTCCCTTCAACCTCTGTCTCTTCGCCGCACTGTTGCGTCTTTATCTCTTTTATATCGCTACTTCAATGGTCATTGCTCCTCTGAACTGTCTGCATGTATTCCTCCACCTCTACGACGGGCGCGTAGCACCCTTCTGGCAGCAAACTCTCATCCCTTTTCTGTCCAACTCTCTAATGCAAGAGTTAACCGTTACTCCCAGTCCTTCATTTATGCAACAAGTCAACTCTGGAACTGTCTCTCTCTTTCTGTATTTCCTGCTTCCTATGATCTCTAGTCTTTCAAACACATTGTATCCAGGCATCTCGAAATGATCGGATCTTGAATTTGGCTCTCTCTTGTATTTTGTTTTTCTCTTGGAGGAAACAGTTATTGCGGGCTCGTGGCCTTTGGTTCCTTCTTCATCACATAAAAGAAAATAATAAAATCATGCTCAGCTTCTCAGAGCATTTTATATCGCACGAGAGCTGTTGGGTGACTTATTTATTTTTTTGCGACATTTACTTTGTTATTTTAATTCCTTCACTACTAAGGGATCTCCAAATCCGGATAGAGTCGTGTGGTTGCATTCGAAATAAAATGTGCAAAAAGGAGCTAATTCATGAAGACATTAATTAACCATAAAAGGGAACTAATTAATGGAGACAACCTTTTCGTTACGTGAGGCCTCCCCTATCCTGAGTTAAGTCCCTTGACGATAGGAAAATAAGATATGTCATCATACTGAATGTAGTAATACCCATAAAATGCTTGACGAAAGTGTTAATGGAACCTATTTCTTACCTTTTTACTGCAAGATATTTCCCCTGAGCTGAAGTCGTCACGGAGTAGGAACAAGCACAGAAGCACTAGATAGTTAAGGAACCATGGTTGGCATCGCTAGAGTGAAACACTTTATGTGCCAAAGTCCTTAGCGTGCGACCAACTGGTCGGCCGCTGCTAGAAATGCTCCCGCATCTAAAACACAAGAACGTATTACTGAAGGCCATATTGTAAGTGGCATTGAGATTTCGTTACACTCCCTACTTCCTTACGATGTAACCTGCACATTACACGTCAGTATCCTATTGTCTTTATTATTGTTATTTATTATTGTTATTGTATTATTATTATTTTTTTAATTATTATTATTACCGGTAGTGGTATTTGGGGCGCTCACCATCCACTCACTCGATGTAGTGCAGCTCTCGGGTGTCTGCCCTTTTCTCTCTTCCATCCTTCTTTCCTTCCATCCTCTTCTTTCTTTCCTTCATTCGTTCCTTGTGCTTCTGCCTACGGTTGACTTTACACTCCCTCTTCTGTCTTTTCTTCCTTCATTCTTTCCTCTTCCTTCTGCCTGTGGGTGACTCTACACTGAGTGACAAGCCAAATGGTTTCCTGTACACCAGGAAACCATTTACTACTCTGGGTGGTAACCATATAACCAAATTTGAAGGCTGGTGGTTTAGTGAGTAATTATTGTGCTCCAATTGGATTGAGCCGGTGAAGGTTTATATCCAAGGGATGGTTGGGGTTGATTGCTCATGTAATGCCACTCAGGGATGAGTGAAGCTGGTCAGTTTCATCTTAAATGTCGGAACCAGCTGCCTAGCCCCGGGCTCCTACGCTTCTCATGGGGCAATGTAGGATTGGATGATGGATGGATGCATTATTACCGGTAGGTGGGGGCGCTCACCATCCACTCACTCAGTGTAGTGCTGCTGTTTGGTGCGTTCCCTTTCCTCTCTTCCTTTTTTCTTTCCTTCCTTCCTTCCTCTCCTGTCTTTCCTTGCTTCCTCTTTTGTCTTTATTTCCTTCCTTCTTTCCTCTCCCTTCTATCTACGGGTGACTCTACACTGAGTGACAGGCCAAATGGTTTCCTGTGCATCAGGAAACCATTTACTATGCTGGGTGGTAACCATATAACCAGATTATGGCGCCTGGTGGTTTAGTAGGTAATTAAGGCGCTCCAATCGGATTGAGTCGGTGCAGGTTTTTATCCAAGGTGTGGTTGGGGTTGATTGCTCACGAAGTGCCACTCAGGGATGAGTGAGGCTGGTTACTCTCATATTATGTGTCAGGACCAGTTTGCCTAGCCCCGGGCTCCTACGCTTCTCATGGGGCAACACTGGATTAGATAATGGATGGGGGGATTTTTATTATTACTGTTGTTATTATTATTATTATTATTATTATTATTATTATTATTATTATTATTATTATTATCTATATCCATCCATCCATTATCCAATTCTTCGTTGCCCCATGAGGAGCTTAGGAGCCTGGGGCTAGGCAAGTTGGTCTTGACATTTAAGATGAGAGTGACCATCCTCACTCATCCCTGAGTGGCATTATGTGAGCAATAAACCCCATCCATCCCTTGAATATAAACCTTCTCCGGCTCAATCCGATTGGAGCGCCTTAATTACCCACTAATCCACCAGGCTTCAAATTTGGTTATATGGTTACCACCCAGCGTAGTAAATGGTTCCCTGGTGTACAGGAAACCATTTGGCTTGTCACTTAGTCACCCACAGGCAGAAGGAAGAGGAAAGAAAGACAGAAGAGGGGGTGTAAAGTCACCTTTAGGCAAAAGGACGAGGAAAGAATGAAGGAAAGAAAGGCAGAAGAGGATGGAGGAGAGGAAAGAAAGACACCCAAGAGCAGCACTACATCAAGTGGGTGGATGGTGAGCGCCCCCACCTACCACAAATTATTATGATTATTATGATGATGATGATGATGATGATGATTATCATCATCATCATCATCATCATCATCATTATCATCATCATCATCGTTATCATTATTAACATTATAAAAACTGTTATCGAAATAATACAAATAAGATAAAAAAGAACGCTAAGGTGTACAGTGCAAAATAAATCGTTGAGGAACGGGCGCTACGGAGTCTATTTTGCCCCCTAGAATGACTTTGTCAGTCACGGCACCAGCGAGGATGATTGAAGAGGGAGTGGCGGCGCAGCTGTTGACTGGGGAATATTAACAATTTTTTTTTTTTTCTGCCTTACCTCGTATCACATATTTAGTCCAGGGCGAAAAAAGGTAATCCACACAACCTTACACCTCGATTCCATTAAGGCCCTCCATTCCATTCCATTCCATTCACTCTTGCCATTCCGCATACACTTCTCTCTCTATTTATATTTATAGAACCTATGTATATATCTGTGTGTCTCACGGTTTATTTTCATACCTTGACGCAACTGCTCCCCTCCACTCCATCCCAGACCACTTTTGAACTAAGTTGTCTAGTACTATTTATCTGTCAGTGTTATTTTTCTGCTTGCTTGTCTGTCTGTTCCTTGACACCATATCACATTATTCTTTCTGGGTGACAAATATCCCTCACGCGGCCTTATTCTGACTTCATTACACTCCTCTGTTCCATCCATTCCCTTCCATCGCAACCCACCTGTCCACATACACCTATTTATTTGCATATATCTATCTATTCCCCTGTCTTACTTGACGCCATGCCACGTGTTTCATCCGGGGTGGTAACAAAAGTCCCTCCAGTCAGTCATCTACCTCGGCTGCAACTCTCTATTTCATCCCATCTCATTTCCATGTACGGTATCCTTTGCATCTCAGCCTTGTCCTTTGCCCACCGTTGTTTATCGCTTCCCTGTAAACACCTGTCTATAAATGTGCCATACCACGTTGAGTACACCGCTTCCCGTCCGATCAGCGAAGTTAAGCAACGTTGGATCTGGTTAGTACTTGGATGGGTGACCGCCGGGGAACACCAGATGCTGTTGGCATCCCTACGTGTCAAGTGGGGTTGGTGGAGGATTAGTGCCCCTCCCTGTAAAACAATTAACTCTAAGCCCTTGGTCACCCCGTTTGGGATACATGGCGTCTGGCAATGAATGAATGATGAATGAATGAGTTTGTGTTTATATTTGTTTGTTGGCATGGTGGTGGAGGGGGACGCCTTAATGTTGTGGCACCGATATAGCCAGGTTACCCAAATGCCTGGTTATTCACACATCCCTCAACTACGTTTCTGTCCCCCGAGAAGAGGATGGTGAGCAGCAGATTGGCTTGAGCTTCCAGCCCACCAGGTTCACGCTTCAGATAAACCTGGGGCTGCTGCTGCTACGGCAGTTCTACTCTCTGTCTGCTTGTTTACTTATCTGCATTTGTATCTGTTGTGTTTTTGGACCCTGATGCCATTATCGCGTATAGCATAAAGGATGGCCTCGCTAAAAGCCTTCCACGTAACAATATCCCTGTACTGCCCCAGCCTACCATTCCATCACTACACACCTTCCTACACTGTATGCGGTCTTGCGCCTTCAACTCAGTCCCGATGTGCCTCTTCCCTTTGTGCACGTGTGTGTGTGTGTGTGTGTGTGTGTGTGTGTGTGTGTGTGTGTGTGTGTGTGTGTGTGTAACAGTCATTGCCTATAGACGTAAACTTTCCAAACTCTGTAGGCAGTACGGTAAAACTTCACTCGTTTACATTTATATATATATATATATATATATATATATATATATATATATATATATATATATATGGAGCCTCTGTGGTGCAGTGGTAGAGTGTGCGTTTCGTACACGGGTGAACCAGGGTTCGCGCCTCGCCAGGGTAATAAACTTTGGGAGTGTTCACCCGGCCACTTACTGCATTGCCGGACACAAGGGGTGCTGTGATTGAACCGGTGTCGCTTACTATAAAGTATGCTTGCACCCAGTCGGCTTGCGCGGGCCGATTACACTTGGTTCACAGACTACACACACGTCCAAAGCCACTACAACATGCAATTACACTTACAAGCACTTCTCACCCTACATACAATCTCTGCTAGACAGCCTAAGCCACTTGGTAGAGATACATTGGCTGTATCGTCCCGACCTTGGTTGGGATAGGCCGGTCCTGCAGTGGATACTCAAACGGCTGAGTATATATATATATATATATATATATATATATATATATATATATATATATATATATACTGTATATATATGTGTGTGTGTACTGTATGCATATATTTTTACATACATACACACATACAACGGCCTTCCATCTTCATCTTGATTTGCATTCCGTCCTCCTCCAGTTTGTCTGTGTCTCTATACCCATCTGTCTGTCCGTGTATTGCCTGCTGCCAAAGCCCGTCTTTGATCCAGTATGGTCCTGGCGGAAGCTGTCCAAGCAGTCTTAGCCCAACACAGCTGGGGTCCTTGCCTCCTTTTCACTACCATCACGGTTATAATCTTGCTGCCGCCGTACGGTTTTCTTTATCTGGGAGAGAACTTTTGTAGTGAAGGGGTCAGGAATAAACTTCTTGAATCCTTTCCGTACTCCTTTTTTATTTTTTTAAATTAAATTTTATACTTTTCAGGTACACTGGGTGGTAACCATGTAGCGAACACTGTATGCATGTTGGTGTAGTGGGTTTGGATCCGATGACTGGTTGGGGCATACTGCTTATATACAGGTGCACAGTGTCTTGTGATTGATCAGCTCAGTCCAATTTATTGGGATTGAGAAACCTAGCCCCAGGCCCTTACGTTCCTAATGGGTCGGTGCAAGATTGAATGATGATGGATAGATAAATGGATGGATTATTTGACAATATAATATTTCAACTGCCAAGCGATTTTATTCAACCAATGGCAAGGGTAGATCTATTAGTCCGGGGCTAATCTCAACTCCATCTCACTCATGGTTGGTGTTTGCCATCCCTGCCCCAGCTGTGCACCCCTTTACCCATGCCATATTCTGCATGCGCCGGAACTCTGGATAAAATAGCGGAACACGGAAATACAGCGATAAAATGCCGGGGCGTCATAGCCACGGGTATTCTGGCGGTGTGCTCAGCCCCTCTGCCTCCCTGTGATCCCAGGCGTCCGTCGAAAATGGGTTTTGTTCACACATTACTTGACTCCACCCTGATATAGGTTGGTCGGAAAAATAAATAAATCCCGAGATGATTCAGCCGTGTGGGGTGATTGGAAAATGAGACTGACCAGAATGGTGTTTGGGAGTGAGGTAGCAGGAGGAGGAGGAGAGGTGGACCAAGAACGAAGTGGATGTACTGTTGCGGTCACTAATCCCTTCATACAGCTGGAACGCCGAGCTGTGAGCGTAATTACCCTTCCCAGTCCGTGTGCATGGAAGTGATTAGTGAAGCAAGATTTCGTAAAGTTTTGGCAGTTCTGAGGCAGAGTATAAAAGATCTGTTCACTGCAGTTGTAGAGGGCAGGAGGGTATATGAGGGAGGTTTGTGTCATGGAAGGAGAGGGCGTTACCGAGCAGGAACAAATATCCTAGGAAATATATTACAGAGTCAGTCTCACAGGATGCGGCGTCAGAAAAATGATAGATAATTTCTCTGTGGCAATGAAAGAAAAGAAAATATAAACAGGAGGTTGGAAATCTCTTCATGAAATACTCTGAGCTTTTCGTGCTTGTGTGAAATTGGATTCGTTTTTCTCGTGTTGCGTTCGTTTGTTATTGCTGGTCGTAAGAAATTTGAATTTTCTTGAATAAAAGCTGAGTTAGCTTTATTCCATTTCCGAGGCAGGAATGCAAGAGATACGTGAAAGGAGAAAATATGTAGAAACTGAGGAATGGAGATAAAATAGAAAATTTGTAAACGATTCTGCGAGAGACATAGGAGAGTTTATGAAAGAGAAACCTTGGAGTTAGTGCCAGAGGCAAGACATATGAGAAACTGAGGGGAATATGATGGAGGAGAATTGAGGGAGGGGAATAATCTACAGTAGGACAAAAAGTTTAGAAACAAGCATAAAACACTAAACGTGAGAGCTGCACGGATCTTGACTTCGCTAAAGTCTTTGGGAGTGAAGCATCTCGCGTCAAAAATTGTTTGTGAAAATCATTAGAGATGTTCCTGCATTTACGAACTGAGCTAGATGGATAAGAGAAACTGAGAGACGTATATATCAAATGAAGGAAACATTGGCGAGAGGAGATATTATAGGAGAAAAGGTATAGGATCAGTCGAGAAGTGATTATAGAAGAAGTGAATGATGAGATTAACGAAGAGACTTAGAGATAGGAGGATGAGATTAAGTTAAGGGATGCGAGAGAATCAGCAGGTTCTAGTTACTAAGGAAGGGAATTTAGGGAATATGCATATGATCAAGGAAAAGGGCGATTAGGCGGAAGCTGAATGAGAGAGCTAACCTAATAACGAAGAGACGGAGATAGAAGGAAGAAGGGGAAAAAATGTGGTATGGGGTGCAAGAGGTGCAGCGGGTTGTAATGATGAGAGAATGAAGACAACAAAGAAAAGGTTAAAAGAAAGAGAAAAAGGGAGATTACACAGAAGCTGAGTGAGAAAGGTAACTTAACTAAGAGACTGAGAGATGGGAGGATAAGATAAGGTGGTAAGGGATGAGAGAGGACCAGCGGGTTGTAATCACTGGCACGTCTATAATATGGCTGACAGGCTGACAGCGCCGGATACTGTTATTGACCAGGGAGTCAGGCAAAAACTGCAGAGAGATGGGGAGGCACGAGCAGAGCAGAGGAGGGGAGGGAGGGAGGCTGTGAGGGTGTGGGTGTGTTGTTGGATGGGTGTAGTGTGGGTACAATGGGATGGGATGAGGAGAGGTATGGTGTGTGGTGTATTTAAGGGGGGGAGGGGGAATGAGTGTCGCTGTTAGTGTGTTTTATTGGGTTTTATGTGGAGACAGTGGGGCGGTGTGTGTGTGTGTGCGCGCGCGCGTGGTGTGGTGCTGTGTTTTGTGTGGGTACAGAGAGGTGAGGTGAAAAGGTATAGGATATGTGGGTGAGGTTTTGTGTTTTGGGTGAGTATTGGTGATATATATAGTATGATGAAGAAGGAAATTATGTTTTTTAGGTCTGTGTTGTGTATGGTAATATGGTGGTTATGAGACAGTGGGTGAGAGCTGGTGGAGAAGAGAGTGTTAGCTGAGACTGGTGTTGCGTGAAACTGTGAGATGATTTGTTATCGGGGGAAATATGTGGATGAAGGGGAAACTGGTGTGGACAATTGCACTCTATTAGGAAGTTGTTAATTAAAGTCACCTGTGGCTGCATACACTTTGTTCCTTGTAGTTGTTCCGCCTGTGTGATAACGGGTAACGATACCAAAGTTTTAATTGCGCCCCAGGTCCGTGTTATAACTTGTCGAGTTGAAAGTAGTTTTTAATTGGTTGAGCGGCGGTGATGCATGGGTGTTGGCGCGACTCAGTGGCTCCCTCACCTTGGTTGCTCTTCACCCTCTTATACACCTCAATCCCCCCTTTACTACGAGACATCACCCTTCCTCCCATAAAAAAGCCGTCTGTAGTAGCAAGAACGAAATAAAACCTCTTGAAGTAAAGTCTGCTTCTTTCTTCCTCACTTTGAGGGATCCCTCCTGAAGAATTAAATCGTCTATCGTTGATAAGATTAAAATAAAATAGACTTCGTAATCCTGAAAAGTAATTAAGACCTCCGAACCCCTTCACTGCGAGGAGTCCTCGGAGGCGATTACAGTTGGCTGGCGGTAGCGAGAATATAATACCATTGACGTCGTGGTAGTGAAAGGGTCAGTCGGTGGTAGAAAGACGTTCGCTTGGCTGTTGACCAGGGTTGGTTTTCAAGTACAGTGGTGAAAAAAATATCGAAAAGTTTGAACTCTGTAAGTGTTCAGAAACACATGGGCACTCTGCCACTTTTTGTTACAGCGTAAATGTTTGTGTTTTAGGAGTTTGATATATTGTGACTCGGAAGGTTGTGTGCAGGAGCCGGGACTTTTGCAGTGTCCACACCAGGCCTGCCGCACCCACCCGCTTTCTCTACCTCTCCATCCCTTATTGCCCCTATTGACGTGCTGACCCGACTTCCCCTTCTCCTTCCTTTATCTATCTTCCTTTCTTTTCTTTCTTATTTGGTGACCTTTCCTCTCTCCGTCAGGCCCTTAGAGTTTAGTGACGCTTCTTCCTTCTGTTGTTTGGTGACCCTTTGTCCCTGACTCCTTTTGTTGGTGACTTCTCTTCCCGTCACTTTATTTTGGTGACCCTCCTGTCATTCCCTCTAACTTGGTGACCTTTCGTTCTGTCTCACTGGGTAGCCCCTCTTTCTCCCCCCCCCCTTTTTTTTTTTCTTCCTTCCTGCCTTTTCCTTGCTGACCTCCTTCCCTTCTTCCTCCACTTTAACTTTGTGACCCGCCTTCCTTCCGTCCGTCCCTCCCTCCCTCTCATTTCTTTCCTCTGGGTGAATCGCCTTCTCTGCCTCCCTTTGTCCTGTCATTTCGTTAGTGACTTTCCTTCCTCCCTCCTTCCCTCTTTATCCCTTGCCTCATCGCTTTGCGTCCGTGTGCGCGTGGTGTGGTTTGTGGTGGTGTGGTGTGGTGTGGTGTGCGCCGCGTGCCTGTCTGTCGTAGATATCACGTCCTGGTGCCGACCCTCACAAAGTTTGGTGTCGCAGCCTCCCGCGGCCACCAGTCTTAAATTCCACCATCCCAGCCACCACACTCAGGAGTCTCTCTCTCTCTCTCTCTCTCTCTCACACACACACACACACACACACACACACACACACACACACACACACACACACTCTTTTTACGTTTCTTGATCATAAAAAGACTGGCATCTTGTTTAGCATTTAATTTCATTTAATTCCAGATGATTTTATTCAGCTGAAAGTGGTTAAATGAGCCTGAGAGTGTGCATACTAATACCATTATCCCTCATGATCGGAACAACTCTAGAAAATTCGGTTATATTCAAATGAGCCATGGAATTGTGTGAGTGCTAACCCTTTCACTACTCTGACGTTTTTTTCTGTTTTATCCTTCTTGTCTCTGGACGATTGTGTTAAGCTAGGTATTTCCAGCCTTGGTGTTAAATACAGTACCGGTATGCATAATATCTCGCCACTACAATATGTCTCCCCTTTGCTGCAGTACATAGTCTGTTCGGTGGCCACAGCAGATACGTCCTCTGGCTGAAGAGGGTAACATGGTTGTTCTCTGCGTTCATCATATTTAACCATTTCAGTACGTTGTTACTTTTTTCATATCGCTGCTCTCATCAAGTGATTTTTTGCATGCTGGGGGAATCTCTGTTGTGAAGGAATAGAAGCAGTCTTCGGTACAGGCAATGCTCGTATAATTATGCGAAAGATGTTGTGGTGGGTAGCGAGTAACAGCATTTTGCTAAGAGTAGGAGGCGATTTCCTGTTCTTATGTTTTTACCCCTGGCAAGGATATGCAGTTGTGTAGGGGCCCCCTGCCCCCATTACCATCCCCACCCCCAGGCCTCATGACTACCCCTGAAGCGCCGAGAAATTGACAACATTTCTGTCGGAGTATGGAACTTGCTCGATACTTTTGTGTGTGTGTGTGTGTGTGTGTGTGTGTGTGTGTGTGTGTGTGTGTGTGTGATCTCGGGAGTGTTATATACAATTGTGTTGGTTACCCCCTGCCCCCTCTTCTCTTCTTGAGGGCCTCATCCACTGCCCTTGAAGCCCCTAAAGATCAGACCAGCCGCCAGTCAGTCTCGATTGTTGGTAGTATTGGCCTGACCTATCACCCTCCCCCCATTCATTCACCCACTACCTCACTTAGCTCGTCGTTTATCCACCCACTCACTTCTCGTCGCTTCCTGTCCCCCTTCTCCGTATTTACTCATGTACTCATTCACCATCCCATTCCAGTTCAGGTGTCCTCATATTTTGACTGTCACTGCTCTGTCATCTTCCATTCCGCTATACTCGTCTTCGGCCTTCACGCTTCATTCTCTCCTTCTTAACTCTCCTCTTCACTGTTATTTCCTCTCTCTTTTGTCCTCCTTCACCCCACGACACTTCCTCCAGTCGTCTTTTTCCTTCTGCCGTTCTTCTTTCCTCAGCACAGTTATCTGCCTCCTGCACTCTTCTTTCAGCCTGCCTGATTTTCTATTCTTTCCTTACCTACATTTAGTCTTCCCCCGTTTTCCTCCATTCAGATACACTTGTCTTTCCGTCTGCATTTTTAAATCTGCATATCCTTCATCCTCCATTCCTCCACTGTAGTCTTCCCTTACTCCTTATTTTCCTACATTCGTATTTTACCTCTTCCTTCCCGCATTTCACGGCATTTATTTTACTTCTTCTTCCCCGCCTGCCCAGCTTTTTCTCCTCCTCCATCCACTCTTTACTTTGTCTCCCTAGTCCTCCAGCTCACCAAACTCATCTTCTCTTCCTAGGTCCAGTCTTCTTTCCCGCCTGGCTGACTTTCCCTTCGTGCGGCTTTCATCCTGGGTGTAATCCGCAGCGATACTTCCCTGCCGCCTCACTGCCCGCCATCACATCCCCACCCCACGCCAGAAGGCCACACCATTAGTGCCACTGACCGCACACACCCTCACCCCTTCCTCTTAAGAAATTGACTAGAATTCCCAGAATGGGGTGACAGCTTTTTCGGTTTATATTTGTTGTTTCCAGTCGATTTTGTTCAGCCCAGGTAACTTCGACTCTCCTTTCCCAAACTGAGAGAGGAGCCTGAGTATGTGAGTGTGATGACGTCTGTGCTGCACTACGCCTGGAGGGTGGAAGGCAAGCGAGGATACCATCAGTGCCATTGACCCCAGACACTATCACCGCCTCCCCTCACAAACTGACCAGAATTCTCAGTATAGAAGCCGTAGACCCGTTCAGGACAATGACATCTCTCATGGTTTATTCTTTCTACCATTAAACTATTTTATTAAATTTAGGAGGGAGTTTTCGAAACGGACGGGCTGGATACAGCCTTTATGAATCCCTTCACAACTGTGATGTCGTCATCATCATCGCCATCGCCATCTTGGCCTCTTTTTCCCACCTGAGGATGGGGTTAGACAGGGTCCAGAATACGAGGAAACAGAAAGCACGATTTAAGAACAACCCTAAACAGCATGTCCAGTAAAATGGATCAGACAATCATTCACACACCACTCAAGTCCATGGAATCCTGATTCTACCTCATACACCTACCCATCTGGAAAATTTATTTTTTCCTTGAGGTGGGCTTCATATTACCTGCCAGACGATCAGTCCAATGTTTAAAAGTTAAAAAAAGATGCCAGACCATCGTCATGTGCCTCCGCTCAGAATTCATCCAACCACCTGTGGTCCTGTCAAATTCTAAGCCCCAGCATTCATACTTTTCATACCTTCCTTTCTTATGCACTTATTTCATTTACCATTCCTGTCCTCCTTAGCGACCACGCCTCCTCACCTTGAGGCTTACTCACATTTACCTTTTCCACCACCTACATGACATGTTGTGACCGTAATGAAAATGTAAGAGGAAAGTAAAAATAGGCGTGCCATAGCTGAAGGGGCTAAAACCTTTACCCTAGCCTTTACTTTCTCTGCCTTAGTATATCCCATTTTCTGTTGCCCATCGTGAGGAGACAACAGAATATTTTATATATATATATATATTGTGTGTGTAATCATGATCGTATTGTAGAAGTCAATCCCTTGTCTGTAATTACCTAATGTGCATTTTATTTTCGCGGTTACGACGAACGATTTGACTGGGAGTACATAATTTCGTTTATAATTCCATCTTGCGACGGATAATTTTAATCAGCTGCCAAAAACTCAAAGCAGGAAAGGGTAAAAATTCTTGGCCATGGCATTTAACCGGTGCGCCCCTTGTCTGCCGTATTATCTCCCATTTTGGTGGTGCGGGAAAATAACAACCTTACATTCTGGCCACCCTTTTGGTAAGAGAGGTTCGGAGAATTTTAAGGGAATTATGTAGCCCGGGAATGGTGGCCAGGGAGCAAAAGCTCTCAGGGATCGTATGTGTAAAAGATCTTTGCCGGCTTTTACTAATAACAAGTTTCTGTAATAGGTACGTATTGTACTGTCAGGAGTAATTTTATTTTGTACAGTGGTGTGGATGGGAAGAGGAGAGAGAGAGTGAACTATAGGGTGCGTGATTATTGTAAGCAGAGTGATTGTGGGAAGAGGGGTAGTCACAGAGTAGGGGTAGAACACACCTAAACCTTTTGTGTTGACCGCCTCTCACAGGATGCTGCGTCAGGTAGTAGACAGACAGATGAGATAGTATTTTCACGTTGGTTGGGATGTTAAATGTATAACTGAACGATCCTCAGCATAATTTTGGCTCTAGAAAACCTATGAAGCCAGCCAGCCGGTGTTTAGTAGCTGTCATAAGTTTAAAGAAAAAAATATAAACAGACGATCCTGTACATACCTTCAGCTCAAGAAAATTATGAACACGTCCCCGATAGAGAAATGTATTGTGCTTAGCCTACTCGTTTTTGTCCATGTCCTTGTTGGAGTGTGTTTTTCTGGAGTTATAATTGATGTAATTGTGTCGGGGTGTATACATCGGGTTACAGGTGCAGCATTGTTTGTACTTACAAAGTCATGTATACAATTGGCTAAATAGCATGATGTGATTTGAATAGAAGTGTTTATGTATTTTATTGATGTCGAAAGGCCATGTCATCCAATCCTTTATTGTCCGTTTTTACATAGGAATGGCAGTGTGATTTGAATACAAGTGTTAGTATGTTTCACAGTTCTCGAAGTGCCTTTTACTTAGGAATAACATAATACTATTTAAGTAGAAGCATTAATGGAGACCTTTCTGTATAGGAGTAGCATTATACGATTTCAGTAGAACTGTCATGAATATTTCATATCGCAAGGCCTTATATGTAAGAATAACGTAGTGTGATGCGCATAGAAATGTACCGTACGTGGAAGAAAAATACCCACATATGGAGGTTGTGTATTGAGAAGATACAAGAGTCCCCTCCTGACTTTTACTGTCTTCAAATACGAGTCGGGTCAAAACTGCTGTATTATGTCACTAAACATAGTTTCAGTATGTACACTATATTAGTCAGTTTGAACAGTTTACGGCACTGAAAACAAGCGCCATGAGTTAGATATCGAGAGTTCTTATACGTAGGAATAACATAATGCAATTGGAACCGAGGTGTTCTGTGTATTTCATGACTATCAAAATACCATAAAGCTAAAAATATATTCCTGATAGCACGTGTGCAGAATTGTTTGGCATGATCGAGTGGCGGTACGTGGTAACAGAGTTGCGTGCCTGAAATTCATGTTGGAGTCTCGTGACCTTTTATCGAACCCCAGGGATTATCCGAGCGCAGAAGTAGAAGCGGCAACGGCAAAGGAAATGTGATTTACGAGAGCGGGGAAATATGCAAGGGAGGCTTTAATAAGGGCGGAGGTCAGGACTGTTGGCAGTGTGTTTGCTGGTGGTCTTATCCGCTAGACCAATAGCCAGTTTTCCAATACAAGTCTTCCATAAGTTAATTAAAATTGGCGGTAGCAAGAACTGAAAGAGGAGGGGGGAGGGGGGACAACTTGTTAGTGGAGGAGTTACTAGAGGTACGGTAG
>NC_137024.1:37216324-37243824 GCF_032717465.1 Coenobita brevimanus
TGGAGATTAATTGAAACTCGCTCACTACGAGAAGTCTTACCAAAACCAGTTAACCCGTTCGTGCCGGAGCCTTTGTTGGCTTTTTGACCCCCATTGCCGATGATTTCGGAAGCTGTGTGACCCACAGTGCCGGCCATGTTGAACTTCTTCTTTTTTTTTTTTCTCTCCATGAATATACCCGAAAATTGGTCAGAATAAGCTTAGTGATAAAAGTGTTTTCCGCCCCAGAACAGGTGTTTTGGTCCAGCAAGCCCAGATTTGCGTCAGATGGCTACTTACAGATACCGCCAGCAGCTGATACGGATAGATAGTCGAATTTGGTGTGCAGTGGGTGGACGCATGTAGTGCTTGTAGTAATAAAACGCAGCTTGGCTTACGTTATGCGGCCACCGTCGAAACTGTGATGATGGGAAGTTGGCTTTCCTGATGATTTTACATATTTTCACGTTCATATTTTTTTATATGGTATAAGGCATTGTACACACTTACATAAGGCACAGTAAACACTCATGCTGCACACAGTCACATTAGTTACGGTAAATTACATGTTTCATGTTATTTTCCTTACATTACTCGATTTTATAATAATTTCTCCAATTTGCTTAAATTTATTTACATTACTTTAATTATATACATTATTTACGCATCACTGTCAGTTAGTTCATCACTTGCAGATCCCCAACTCGACTTGAAGTCGGGAGTAAGTACCATATCTTTGGCAGCGAGGCATGACCCAGATTTACGTCAGATGTCTGCTTTTAGAGACCGTCAGCGGCTGATGTGGATAGATAGTCCATTTTGGTGTGGAGTGGGTGGATGCGTGGAGTACTTGTAGCATGGAAATGCAGCCTGGTGTATGTAATGCGGCCACAGTCAAAACTATGATGATGGGAAATTGGGGTTCCATGCTAATTTTTCGTATTTTCACATTTACTTATTATTATTATTATTATTATTATTATTATTATTATTACATTGGTATAAGGCGTGGGAGGGGAGGGGTGGTGTCAGTCATCCCGTTTTCTGTCACACACTAATGGCAGACTCAAATAATTTTGCGCAATTGTCAGGAAATCTGTGTCCATATATATATATATATATGGACTCAGCAGTTTAGGGTTCTGTGAGTTAGTCTGTATATATACGGACTTGGTAATTTTGACACTATTTGTTTGTTCGTATATGTACAGACATCGCACTGAACGGGTTAAAATTATGGGGCAGTAATATGAGTTTTTTAAAATCAGTGTACTGAGAGAGTGTATGGAAATTATTCTAACTCACCGACGAGAAGTTTTCCCCAAGCTGCATATCGTGTAGCGGTAGAATAAGATAAACATAATTATACTGGGCAAGTTAATGGAGACTTGTTTTTCTAACTTCACTACCAAGCCTCCTATAAGCTGAATATCATCATCTGACGGTAACATGAATATTGATGATGATAATAATATTCTATCTATCTATTGCCAGACGCCATAATCCCGTAAGGGGTGGCCATTTGACTGAGTTATTTGTTTTACGGGTAATAATAATAATAATAATCATAATAAAACATGATATAGTTGAGAATATTTCTAGCACCACTACGAGAGGTCTTCCTTAAGCTGAATACGACACAAAGGACGGTGGTACCAAAAGGGCTGACTACAGAGATAAGGCAGTGGCTCGTGGAATTAAATGGCCTTTCTCTTCCGCCATTTAAACTCCGAAACTCAGTGCATTGTCCGGCGGCCGTGCGTCTCCATCTTCTTGTTTTATGCTGTTTATCACACACACACACACACACACACACACACACACACACACACACACACACACACACATACACATATGTATGTATGTAAAATATATTTGGCATTCTTACTTCCCTCCTCCATCACACCTTCGTCCACCTCAGTCCTCGTTCATATTCCTCACTTTGGCATCGTGCAGTACATCAAGCGTCGCCACGGTGTCATGCATCACACCAAGGTCTAGTGAGAAACACATCTGATCATTTTGCAAAGCTAAATCCATTTTTTTTTATGTCGTTATCCTTCGGGAAACGATATAAATGTATATTCCCATTTTCCTTATTTTTACGCTTCGAAAACGTGCCCCATAAACTGCTGAGCATACCATTATTTTAGCTTGGAGGGAAAAGTCAGGAAGAGCTAAGGAACTTGACCCAAGTGGAGTCTAAGTCCAATTGACCCCATTAACCCTACTGGATTGTCGGGCTCGGGTACCTCGTGACGTCATGCGCAGAATGGTCCCATTTTTAGCCAGAAGTGATCAGACCTAGTATAGTATCGCACTAGACTTTGCATCACACCAAGTTTTTCGTGCATGCATCACCGACGTTAATAACACATTTTTCATGCTTCACTCGTTTTCACTCCATTTAATTTCTGTAGTTTATAGTGACAGGGGCGTTCACCATCCACTCACTAGATGTAGTGCTGCTCTCGGGTGACTGTCCCTTCCTGTCATCCGTTCTTCCTTCCTTTCTCTTCTTTCTTTCCTTCCTTCTTTCCTGTTCCTTCTGGTCACTGGTGACAACATTCAGTGACAAGCCAAATGGTTTCCTGTGCACCAGAAAACCATGTACTATGCTGGATGGTAACCATATAACCAAATTATGGCACCTGGTGGTTTAGTGGGTAATTAAGGCGCTCCAATCGGGTTTATTGCTCACGTAATGCCCTTCAGAGATGAGTGAGGCTGGCCACTGTCATCATAAATGTCAGAACTTGCCTAGCCCCGGGCTTCTACGTTCCTCATGGGGCAGACAGGATTAGATGATGTATATACATTTTGTTATAGTTTCTCTTGTCCGTCACTCGTTCCTTTTACACTTTACTAATTTTCTCAATAGTTCACACGTTCATCATCCAGTGTCTCCTCTCTTTCCTCACACTGTTCTTGCATGTTCTCATCTCACTTTTGCTTCTTACACGATGTGCACGGTCTTATACGCTCAACACTTGGCCATTCACGCCGTACACATGCCCTCACACCCTTTATGCATTTTCCTCAAATACAGTTTACACATGTTTATACACGCTGTGCACTCTTTCATACATAAACTGTACGTGTTGGTACATCAGCGACGCGTGCTTATACACACTATACTTGACCCTCATACACACACTACACGTGTCCATGCTGGTTGAGCATGTGCTCATTCACGCTTTTCACATAATATGCGCTGTCTCCATACTCATGCACATGCCCATTCACCCACTTCACATCATACACTCTCAACATTTGTTGGTACACACTCCGCATATTCTCATATACGCTCATAACACGTTCTTCGCGCCCGTTAATCTGTATTGCACATTCTTTACCGCGCCAGACTCTTGCCGCTGCTCTTGTTGTCAGATTTGTCTTATTTTCGCGGTCATTTGTCTCCCTCCTTCCGCATTCTCGTTCCTTCTCATCCATTTTCCCTAGCATTTTCCCGTTCCTCCGCCTCAGGGATCGTATTTATCAAGGACTTTAACCAATTTGCAGGATAAACAAGTCTGCAGTGCAGTTTACTATAATCAGTAGCAGTTTTGTGTTCGTATCTCTCTACCGGCTCATTTAATCCAATGGCGTGTTTTATATTTAACCGCTGTTATCTCCAGACGACTTTATTCAGCTTAGTATAGACTTCGAAGTGGAGGGGTTAGGTATAGCCATTGTTAGCTCATTCACAACAAAATGTCATCCCAGAGTTTAAAAAGTCTGGGGGAACAAGAATAATAAAAATAAAATATGTCATCTTGGTGAAGGAATAAATATTAGTTTGGTTGTGACGCATATACTAGGAGTATGCGTGACGAGAGAAGAATGAATCGGCAGTCTTCTAAGCTCAAGAAAGTGTGTAAATCTGGAAACTGGTCCTCCTGTCCTTTGTTTACCCCTCAGCCTCACCTGCCCACTCCGCGTCCACCATATCTTTTTACCCTGCACCCTTTTACTTTTTCCACCCACTGCCTGTCTTCCTCTCTTTTTTTCCACCTTCACAGCCCTCTCTCATATTCATCCCCTCCTCCCACGCCTTCCTTCACCTCTCTCCCGCTTACCGGTATATCCGCCACTTCTCACTCCTTACTTCTTCCACCTCTCACACTTTCCCTCCTCCACCTTTCTCACTTTATCTCCAAAGTTCATCTTTCCTCCTTCCCCCACCCGCCTTTTTCCTCCACATGCATCTTCTCACCTTCATCCTTGCGTCTCGCCCAACCTCTCACCCTTTCTCCATGTTCATTTCTTCCTCCCCCTCCCTCTCTCATAGTCTTCCTCCCCCTCCCCCCACCTTTTTTTTTCTGCACTTGCGCCCCCTACTCCATTGCTCTTAGGTCCATTTTCTTCAGCATCCCCCTTTCCTTTCCCTTCTGCTTTTACTTCCTTTCACGCCATTTTCTTTCCTTTGTCCACCAACGTCTTTTTTCTCCTTCTCTCCTAGACCCAACACCTTTCAATTCTCTATCTATTCCATTCATCCCATCCATTATCTCCTTCATCCTCACCTTTATCACCACCTTCCCCTCCATTCGCTTCTCTTTACCTCTCCTCCAACGTCCTTCAGTCTGTTTCTCCGTTCCATATTCCACCTCTTCCTTCAATCCTCCCCCACCTCCTCCTCCTCCTCCTTCTCCTTCTTTTCTTCCTCCTCCTGCTCCTCCTTCCCAACTTCCTCCTCCTCCTCCTCCTCCTCCTCCTCTTCATTCCCCCCCCCCCCCCCCCCCGTCCTTTCTCCCCATTCCATTTTTTCCGTGGTACTTGTTTGGCTGTTTTTACTCGACGCATTTTGTCCCACTGCACCATTTTTATCGTAAAGTCTCTTGCATAGTTCCTCTGCCCCTTCTACCTCAGCTCCTCTATTCATCCTTTCCTCTTTCTCCTTTCACTTCTTCTTCATCCATATTCTCCTCCTCCTCCTCCCACGTATCTTCATCTCATCCCATAATTCATTCACCCTGACAAATCAGTTAAGCAGCTTATCCATCCCTTTCTGGTTTATTTATATCCATATCTTAGTTTCTGTCAGTTTGTCATGTTTTTCATAATTTCTCACTGGCTAACTTGGTCTCAGTTCATCATATAAGGTACCAGTAGTTTTGCTTGGCTTCTTCATCATGTCCCTGCTTATCTCTTGTTTCCAATGCTCTCCCAGTTTTTTTTTTTTTTTTTTTTTTTTTTTTTTTTTTCCTGATAATTCTTCGGTTTCATTCATCCGCATTTCTTCTTAACTGTTTAATTTTTCTTCTTTTTCTGATATCCTTGTCTTTTCTACCAATTCCCATAACACTGTGTAATTCATCTGTATATTTACCTAGTTCTTCATTCATTGCCCACTCCTCCTTTCTCCACTTTCCGCGTTCTTCTCCATTACGTTGTCATTTACACACACCCCTCCATTTAATTTTTTCCGTCAGTATCTTGGTTCCTTTACTCAGTTCATTTCAGATTCCTCCTTTTTCCTCCCTTCCTCATTTCCCCGTTCTTTTCCATTGCCTCTCCAACATGCACCGATATTTCCGTGTATTCTATATTTTCACATACATTTCATCCTCCCGTTCTCACTTCGTTGCCTAATTCATTTTTGTCTTTCTTCCCATCTCTTCAGTTGTTTCCTTTTGCTCCATTCCAATATGGCTGCTCTCCATTTACGTCCGTCTTTATAGCATGTTTCCCTTCACTTCTCCGTTCCTTCCCCTCTTCCCTCTTAATTACCTCAGTACATCATTGTCCCTATACCCATGTCACTTCCATATCCTCCATACTCCCAGGTCTCCATTCACCATTTACTCTTCTCCATTACGTCCCGTCCGTCTTTTACACATTCTCCTTACCCAGCTCCTTCATTTCCATTTCCTCTTTACTCCTTGATGCCAGTTCTTCATTTACCGCCCCTCCATTACGTTCGGTTTTTCCACATATTCTCCATTTCCTCCTTCCTTTCCCGATGCCCTCACCAATACCTCATTTATCTTCGTCCCTCTGCTCAAGTCTTCATGTATTTGTCCTGCTTTTTCTCGGTGTCCCTTGTTCTCTTCCATTGCGTGTGTTTTTCCCCCCACATGTTCCCCGTCATTTTCTTTTTAGTCTCACTTTTTCGTCCAGTATGCCAGTCATTTCTGTCCAACCAGATTTTTCATCAGTTTTCATTTATACGTTACTCACTGATGACAGTTCGTCATTAACTCTTCATTTACGTCCATATCATTTACATGGTTTTCCTCCATTCCCTCGATTCTCCTCCTATACCCTCTGCATTATCCTCGTCCCTCAACCAAATTCTTCAGTCATTTGCATTTCCTCTTATCCCCATTTCCCCGTTCCGGTCCATTACGTATTTCTTTTGCGCTTGTCCGTGTCCATTTCCCCGCTCCCCTCATGTTTCGCCTCCATTATCTTTGTCCTTGTCTCATTCCAGTTCGTCGTTCACTTCCATTCCCACTTTCCCAGTTGTCCGCTTTTCCACATGTTCCCCTCCATTACATCGTTCCCCTTCACCTACTCCCCTCTAGTGACTCCCATCTTCCTTCCCGGTTTCTCGCTCCTTTCTTTTTCCTCCCTTACTCCTTTCTTTTTCCTCCCTCGCTCCTTTCTCTTCCTACTCCTTCACAGCTCCTTGTTTCTCTTCGCGTTTTCTCCTTCAGTGCCTCTCAGCCTCCATCCTCACAGCTGCTCGTTCCCTTTTCTCAGTCCTCTTCCTCCTTCCCAGTTACTTGCTTCTTTCCTGTTTTTTCTTTGTAGTCCTGCTCTTCCTCCCAGTAGCTCTATTTTTTCTTGTTAAAAAATTTCATCGTTCCTTGTCTTTCTTCACCTTCACAAGTCGTTTCTGTCTACATATTTTCTAGTTCCTCTTTTCTTCCTTCCAGTTCCACGATTCTCCCTGTCTCCTCCCGTACCTCTTTGCTTCCTCCTAATTCCCTGTTCTCTACTCATGCCACTGTAATTCGTGTTTCCTCTCCGTTTCGCACTTCCCTGCCTCTGTCTAGCCCCTCATTTCTACACTTATTCCTCACAATATCTCACTTTTCCTCCCAGTTCCTATTTTCTTTTATACCCTGGCTCCTCTTTTCCCTACTAGTCACTTCTGCTTACTCCTCTGCCTCTCCCTCTTACCTAGTTCCCCTCCGGTCTCCCTCATCTACCTAGCCGCGCTCCTGTTTCAACTTTTCTTCCTTCATTGTCTCCCCTCTCCCTGCCCTCATTTCTCTCTCCCCTCCACTTGCTCATTTCTCTCTCTCCTCCACTTCCTCATTTCTCTCCTCCACTTCCTCATTTCTGTCTCTCCTCCGCTTCCTCATTTTTCTCCTTCCCCTCCAGTTCTTGTTTCTCTCATTATCCCAGTTCCTCTTTCCTCTCTACTTAACACGTACTCCCTCTCCAGGCCCCTTTTCCTACTTAACTCCTCGTTTCTCTCCACTTACCTCCTCCATCAACTCACATTTTTCTCCCAGTTTCCCCCTTTCTCCTTTCAGTTCCTCTGTTCTCTGCTTACTTTCTCCCATTCCCTTCCGTCCGCTTGGTTCCTCGTTTCCTTCCACTTGTCCCTGCACCTCTTCCCTCCATTGTCTCACTTCCTCCTCTCGTTTCCTCCTCTACACTGATTCCTTTCGCTTAGCTCCCTGTTTCTCTTCACGTCTTTCCTCCAGTCCTCTTCCACCCAGCCTCTCGTTTCTTTCCACTTATTCCCCTCCATTGTGTCGCTCCATCTTCCCGGTTCCCCTCTGCTCTCGTCCCTCGCCAGTGCTGGGTTGGTGGTGAGGGAGGACGGCCACTCACCCTTGCTAACTACATCTTTAATATTCAATTTCTTCTCTCGGGTCCGGCACACACACACACCTCTCTCTCTCTCTCTCTCTCTCTCTCTCTCTCTCTCTCTCTCCCTCTCCCACACACACGCACACGCACGCACGCACCCAAGCGCGCACGCGCGAATGCGAATTCGGTCGGGGTTCATGAAATTGGAGAGGGGGGGGGAGAGAAAAATCTGGGAGGGACTGGGGTGAAATTATTTTGACGGAGAGGAGTGATGAAATATTTAGGTGAGTAGTTGAATGGGTGAAATGGGGGATGAAGTTATGGGGGAGGGATGTAAACTGGGTGGGGGGAGTGATTAGAGGAATGTAATAAGGAGAGGGCAGGTAGGGTGTGATATTACTGGGAGTAGGTGGGGAGGGATGAGGCTAAGGAAAGTGGCATGAAAATTATGGAAAAGAAGGAATAACTTACCGGAGAAGGAAGGGGCGAATTATGGAAAGTGGGTGGGGGTGAAAGCAGAGAATTGATGAGAGTCGTAGCAAATGTGAATTTTTCGTGGTTTTGTGAAATGTTGAAAGTTGAAAGCCAGGCCTTGTATAGGTCATAAAAGAATGATTTTTACTACCGTCATCCATTGTCAGATACCTGATCCCAGGCTTGACCTAGACAAAAACTCCTTCATCACACTCATCTCAGCTTCCTCTCGCCACTAAGCCGTTCTGTCTCATATACTCCACTTTACTCATTCGTCTCAATTTCGGTTTTTCATTCTATTTTTTTCTCCCCTCAGCCTAACTTATAATCGTATATACCTTCTTAATTACCCGTTCATTTTCCATGCGGGACTTGTGGCACGGTTTAAAAACAGAGAGTTGGCGGCCCATTGCAGTTTATTGGAGACACAAGGGAGAGGCACCGTAAATTATGCCTTGCCAACCTGCTTTAGGTTACGCTGCTGCGGATTCAGACGAGGTTTTAAAAAGTTGGGGAGTGGGGAATAATATTAAAAGCTGAGAGCCACGGCTAGTTATGGAAAATATGTAAATTTATATCAGTATATTGCCAGGCACTTAATCCAAGGGTTTATACAAGATGGCATGGACAAAAACACCTTAAAGCTACTTTCAAAACACATTCCCACTTTCTCCTACTACTGCAAGCCACCCTCCATCATGTACTCCTTCAATTTAATCCTTCCACTTCACTTAAAGTTTTCCTTTCAGTTTTCCCTTCTGCTTACCTGCCACACTCTTTCTTCATCATTCGTACTCCATGCGTTTCAGTTGGCACAGGCCATAAAAGAGATGCATTTTTTATAGTTCCCCGCAGGACGGCTCCAAGGAGAGATAAACCACGCCTTGCCGCCCTGGTTTATACCGTGTTACTGCGGGGCCTGCCATGGGTTTATGAAAATTGTGTGGGATTGAAAACAGACTTGGTACGTTTTGTGTGTGTGTGTGTGTGTGTGTGTGTGTGTGTGTGTGTGAGAGAGAGAGAGAGAGAGAGAGAGAGAACGAATTTAAACGGAAAACAGTATAGTTCTGTACCTGCCATAACTGTTGATTTCCTCCATCTCGGCTTTCCTGTTGGGACTTTTTTCTCCTTTATTTTCCCGTAACCGTGACTCTGTCTGGCGTCCTAGTCCCAGAGTTCATCCAGGGTGACTTGGACAAAAACCCCTCCAACTCAACTTATCACCACTTAACTTCCTCCATTCACCCAGCCGCCCACCCTCCTTTACTCCACCCCATCTTTCCACATGAGAGTACCCACCCTCCTGTACCCCACCCCATCTTTCCACATGAGAGTGCCCTCCCTCCTGTACCCCACCCCATCTTTCCACATGAGAGTGCCCACCCTCCTGTACCCCACCCCATCTTTCCACATGAGAGTGCCCACCCTCCTGTACCCCACCCCATCTTTCCACATGAGAGTGCCCATCCTCCTGTACCCCACCCCATCTTTCCATATGAGTGCCCACCCTCCTGTACCCCACCCCATCTTTCCACACGAGAGTTGGTGCAGGTCATAAAAATGGTCAGAGTTTTGCCCACCCATAATGGTTCACTGTAGGCTGAGAGAGAGAGGGGGTGGGGGATTAGAGCAGTGCATGTTCCTAGGGGAATTTCTGGGTTGCAGTTGAGTTTGCACTTCTTCATCTAGTGTACTAGGGTACAGTGCGTTCGTCAGTTATCATTATCGTCCACTTCAACCTTCACCATAGTTTCGTATACATTTGAATACAAGAAGCGGTGCCAAGGTCAAACCCATCCCCAGCAGTTATTTTTGTGCTGACGTGTCAACACAACAGGATATCTGGTCAAAGATGTCACATATCAAATTTGGAGTAAATCGAGTGAAAATTAACGGTTTTACTCCCATATGAAATTTTAGGCCCGACCCACCTGCCATTGACCCCCCACCACTAACAGGGGGGTAACCCCCCTGACGTAATGAGGCTTGTTATAGGATGCAGATTTGAAAGCTGCACCTTCAGGTTTTTGCTTCATGTCGATATGACGAATTTGAAAGGAGTTACCGCGAAAATACGATTTTCACCTGTCCTTCCCATCCTCTTTTTTTTTTTTTTTTTTTTTTTCCTACGGCCTTGGCCTTGGCCCAATTTGGCCCAAAATTTAATCAGGTGATCAGAAGGTCATAGCCCATCATCCTTTTTATTTTAGTCTAAATCGCACCGGTAGTTTCGCGTAAAGTTGTTAACAGACAGACAAACAGACAGACCGAGTGAAAACAATAGCCTACCCGTCCCCGAGCTCCTCCGGGGTTGGGACGGTAATCAGTCGGCTTTTACCTATCTGTCTCCTTCAGTCTGTTTGTCTGTCTGTCTCTTTTCATAGTTTGTACGTTACATCCGTCCATTTCTCTCTCTCTCTCTCTCTCTCTCTCTCTCTCTCTCTCTCTCTCTCTCCACACACACACACACACACACACACACACGTGTGTGTGTGATAAATCCTATTGAGTTAATCGCGTCATTAAAACTATCATTTATTCACACATTCCATGCCATGAGCTAACAGGTTTTTATTTGTGCAGCTGCTAGACGATAATAATGTAGGTTACTCCTCGTAAGATAAGGGACTCATGAGAAGTAGTGACGCTGTGCAGGTCAGCTGGTATAGATTTTCCATTGATAAATATAATCATCCCTCGTCACTCAGAATATGGCCAAATTCGACACTGACTGAAAGGGTAATGTTGGTAATTGTGTTGACATATTTGATAACATGCCTGAACCTGCCCTTCTGATTCATAGTCATTGTTAGCCTCGTCTGATTCCTATAGCCGTTATTAGCCCAGTCTGATTTCTCCAGCCGTTATTAACCCCGTCTGATATCCACAGCTGTTTTTGACCCTGTCTGTGTATTAATAATTTTGCCAGAATATTAGGTGCCAATCATAGCCACGTATAGCATTTGCCTCTGTAGTTGTTCCCTGTTGACTCGGCCGCCATGGGAAACGCACACGCCCCACCATAATACGTACACCGCTAATGGTTAATAAGCAATTTGCATATATCATCATAGTGTTATTATATACCGTGTGCTTTTTGTAATTAGTTTTTGCCTGTTGCTGTCTCATAAATCCTACCTTTTTAGGGAGGGTAGCTGTAGGAGGTATTTATGAGGCAGAGACAATGAATGGCTGAACTGTTTCTGTTGGAATGTTTCGTTTTGCAGTAGATGTAACTCATTTACTACCACGATTCTCTCTCTCTCTCTGTCTGTCTGTCTCTCTCTCTCTCTCACCTGACGATTTTTTTCAGTTTAGGGGAGGCCTTTCTAGTGAAGTGGTCAGAATTATCTCCTTCATCCCCATGGCCTTGTATTTTACCGACGCCAGACGCTTCTACAGTATTCAGTTTAGTAGAGACCGTAGGTAGTGAAATGGTCGTGTCTCCATTAACACTTCAGCACGATGACGTCTTGTCTGTGTTGCTGCAGTCAGACTGTTGTATCTAGTGTTCATTCATTACCAAAGATTTTTCTTTAGCTGAAAGAAAAAAAATCTGAGGGTAATAAGGATGAAACATACCGGAAAGGACCTTTTAATACAAGGGTTTTTTTGTTGATAGTTTTTCATCCCTTCCCTCCGAGAGAATAACTTCGTATGGGGGCATTAAAAATAAAATACAATATGAAAGACCCTCTTACTGACACTGTTCATAGATAAATCGTAGTGGAAATTAAAATTAACACAAAGTCATGCTGGGAGTGATGTGAGGTGTTTTTATACCAGTGGGGTTACTGGATACTGTACCTCGAAATCAAGGCCTTAAAGAAAAATACATCTAAATAAAACATGGCTGTGAGTGGTGTGAGCTCCAAGCGTGATAATAAGCTCATGTATCACTGAACAGGCGGCGTGGGTGAAGTGTGGGATTGTGCGCATGACGGTAAATGGGTAATTGGAGGGGTACACACGTCATTAAGCTGACGTTCAGAACGGCGACGCAGAAAGTAGAAATCATTTCCCCTCTCGTAACTATCCTTTGGTTTCACAGGACGAGCAGAGATTAGGGAGTTTGTGCACCCTCCTTTACTTGTCGTTCCTGCAAAACTCTCCGGAACGATGAAGGCTTTCCTAAACGATTGGGATTGGTTATGAATGGAGTAATAGTTTGATATATATTGAATATCACAAGGCAGCTCTATAGTTTTCTTGTAGCCAAGCTGGATAGCAAGTATTGTAGAACAGGTGACGTGGGAACATCGCACACTTTCCTTTCTTTGTCCTTGATGGGAGGAGGGGGGGGGAGGAGTGTTAGTTACAACATGGTATTGATCTTAAATTAATTGGTGAATTTAACAGGAAGAACAAAAGACGTGGGTATATTGCAAACTCTGTCTTCCTTGCACTTCTTACAAAACAAGTGTTAGTTACGAGCAGGTATTGGTCATACATCTGTTTGTGCATCAAGAATCACGAAGCGTTGGCAGTAGCGTCTTTATTCCGCGGGCAGCTTGTGTCCTTTCCTCTGCAGTCATGGAAATCGGAGTTGAATTATCTTGGCCTTAGAAGGTTTCCTAACACCTCTTCCTTATTTAGTTTGCATTTTTCTCCGCCTTACCACCTTAACGCCTTTAGTATTATGGCTTCATTATTTTGTTCTTGCTGATTCCGCACTACATTATTTAACTTAGGCAAGAACCATCGTAGTAAAGGAAGTAACGATGTCATAAATCTTTACTAGCAGTCTCTCTTCTGTGCATAATTAAACTCGTTTAAGGGTGGCAAGAGTATATTTAAAATTGTTATCGTATTTCGTGAGTTATGTTCTGTTGTATGCATTTTAAATCTTTTTACTCCTGTGGCTGCCAAAATTGCCTTCAGCCCAGTAAAAATGGTGTTATTCTGAGTATAATGCGTAGTTGCAGTCAGTAATCCTCTTACACATGCGAAACTGTGAATTGAATAAAGGGAGATTACAGTCCATCCGACTGGCCTGAACAGTGTTGGTTAGTTTATCAGGATGTCAATAGGTATTGGCAGTTTGGAAAGAAGTGCCGGCTGAAATAATTTGTGCAGATATAATATTAGTATCATCCCCTTCATTCCAGTGACTTTTTAGTTTAGTTTATCCTTGCTGCCTCCCAAACACTGTAATTAAGCGCAGGAAAGACCTCATATTGAAGAGTTTTATGAAGACAGTCTCGCCTTTCTCGTTCGAAGAGTTTCAAGAGCTAACTAAAGTTAAGAGTTTCTAGAGCCAACTAAAGTGAAGAGTTTCTAGAGCTAACTAAAGTGAACTAAGGATAGCGAAAATTTAATATAAAATGCGTCCTGGAATTGAAGTGTTTAACTTGGAATATGGAAAAATAAGAAGAAGACTTGGTAGAGAGGCTGCTAAGGTCAGGAGAATGCGGGTGTTGGTGGCGTGTGCTGTATGTGAGGTGCGGGTTAGAGGGTACACCAGTGATGAATTATTCTGTGACGACCTACAGGCTGCACTGCGCCACTGCTGAACAACGCATGGTAACACTGCATGCGAATTACACACATCTGCCAACGACACATGATTTTAGTAGATGGCCATCTTCATTAGAAACCTGAGGCACCAAAAATATTCATCACGATTTACGATATAGCCAAGCATAAACAACATTGCAATTCAATTCAAAGTACGACGGTCAATATTATTCAGTTCGTGATAACCTGGTCGTAGTCAAAGGGTTAAACGCACACTCACTTTCATCCCAATTAAATCGGCTGGCGTTAGGTAGAGTAGAATACGAGAGTTGTCCCTGCCATAAGATGGTTGATGGTTACAACACTAACAGTCTCATACCCTGCACTCACTGTGCAGATGTATGGAATCGTCTTGCGTTTGCTGGACAATAATACGAGAGTTGTTCCGAGCGTGAGAGCGTTTTGTCGAAACTGGAAAGTGGTTGGTACTAAATGCCTGTATCTCGACTGTACAAAAAAACTAATATTAAAAACTCGTTGCTGCGAAGAGCAAATGAAAGCGAGGGGCTGTAAATACTTCTATTGGAAATGCATTGACAGTGTAAGTGTACATCATTTTGGTATAGAATGTACTTAACTTCTTTGCAAATTTTACCGTATTTAATAATGTAGTTTTATTCCTCATGTTGATGGTAGAGACTGTCAAGAGAACTAACTAGAGTGTGACACTAGAGGTTGGTGTGGTGTGTGGAAGTGAGGAGATGGCGGGTGTGTGTTGGAGTAACTAGACCCACCAGGACCTGAACTCCGCCACCATGTAACCTGCGGCCCAACACTCACGCCTGAACTTTCCTACTCCTACTATATCTCCTCTGCTGCTGGTGGACTTCCCGTCATGGTCGTCATGAAGGACACTAATGTCATCGACTTGTCCGATACTGAAGTAGGTGCTCCTCTGGTGGTGAGAACCTCTGAGCCCAACGGCAGCGCTCCGCCTCCCGCTGCTGGTGCCGCCCTCGCTGCCGCCGCTGCCGCTGCCGGCCCCGCCACCAACAACAACAACTGTGACTCCATTAGCAGTGGCAGTGGCAGCGGCGGCACCACCAGGCCCGAGAGGCCCACCGTCACTTTTGACCCAAACCCCACCATCCATCTCACTAATTCAGGTAACACATTTTCCTGCTTGTCGCTTTGTCCATTGCTTTCGTTCCTGGCATCCTGCGAAACCCGCATGACATCCCCTTCCCCTGCATAACTTAGCCACCAGCTGTTGTGTTGTGTTCAGATCTAAGTACAAAGGACAGTAGTGGCTAGACATTAAATAGTACAAGGGACAGTAGTGGCTAGACAACATTAAACCGTTCGTCCTTGGTGCGGTACAAGTGGAGGGGTCATGCCAGAAGGGAATACAAAAGGGTTTGTGAGGTGGAACTAGGCTATGAATGGCCAATATTTTAGTTAGCTTGGAGGCTTTGTAGTACTTCCTCATTACATGTTTATTTTTCTGTATTACAGCTTATTCCCTTGTATGTTTTAAAGTATATAAATAACACAAAAACTATATTAACGTACTAAATAAAGAAATAAACTAGAGAGCACTCAGAGCGCATACCTCCGCCAGTGCCATTGCCATTAAGAAAGATCCGGACCGGGAGCCGCCCCAAAATTTAATCAATTCTTTCTTGGCCCATGGCCCACCCTTCCACAAAGTTTCAGTGAAATTCATTGAGAAATTTTGGAGATAGTTTGCGAGATACGGATCCGGATCCCTCCAAATGTAGTCACTTCTTCCTTGACCCATGGCCCACCCTTACACAAAATTTCACTGAAATTCATTGAGAACTTCTGGATATATCGTCTGGACAAACGGACAGACAAACAAACATAGGTGAATACATAACCTCCTCCAACTTCGTTGGCGGAGGTAACTAGTAAGGCAGAGCTGCTAAGAAGTGGCAGTTAATTCTGGCGTGAGAGGTGTTATTGTGTGGTATTTGATGAGGTGCGGATGGTGGCCCTCTCGACCCTGGTGACATTTCCAGGATGCCGGGCGAAGAGCACTGTTTCCAGGCGACTTGGCGTGATAAATTGGAATCTGGCTATTAGCGCGCCCACCCAAGCCTCCCTTTGTCTTGCCCTCGCCTCCACCCTCAGCTCGCTCCAGCATCCCTAGTTTAAGATCTCTTACCCAGAATAAAATAGTCTGTTGTTAACTCAAAAATATAGAAGGGAAAGGCGACCATGAGACAGTTAACCAAATTTCAGGTTTGTCCAGAGCCGTTTACTGTTGTCAGAAATCTCTTGTAAAGGTAGACAGATGGATAATATGTATTCAAAGGTATAAACAGGCAGTCTAAAGCAGAACTTAAGGCCAGGAACGTTCATATACAGGGTGGTCCATAAATAGCGCTCCACCAGAAACTCAGCTTGAGGTTGCAGGAGGGACAGTGATTACGTTGTGCGAACCGTCCCCGTCAACACATCAGAAGTCAGCCGGCGGAGTGGAAGAGAATATATAGACCATCCTATATATGGCACCGGCTCCCCCATCCAGCTTTCAGGCTCTCCAGCTTAAGACTAGTCACGCTGCATTTCCCTCCTGCCTCGCCATGCCTCACAGTTTCCCCATAATGCCTCGATATCCCTGCATCCTGTGATCCGTATTCCGAGTGACTTGGGCAAAAAGGTAACAAGAGTATAAATGAAGATAACGGTGATTATGAAGGAGTTAATATTCCTTTGTACAGTTGCTGATATAATTACTGATTCACTGCCTTACCATAAATACCAAGACTATGAGCAGTGACTTTTGAGGCACTGGTGCAGTTTTGGGAACCGAATAAACGGTCAAATGCCATAATTGTCCGACAAAAAGTGGAACGATATTGTTCACAACATTTATGTGGTATTTACATTTCAGTATTGGCTTCTCAGTATCGACTTACATTGCATTAAAAATATACAAGATTTATTTATGAATGATATGCACAAGTAAACAGATCATTAAAGAGTAGGAGAGAGGTTGGTAAATCCGTGAGAATACGAGCGTCTGTATCTGGTTCCTGCAGCCGCCAGCCCACCAGAACACCCTGGCCGCGGTCTTTGCCTTCACTCGGTCAACAGCGCCAGCCGATATTACCCGCTTGTGTCCCAAGCAATATCCATATTCTAGTCTTTACTGTCCACTTAACCGTCACTTCCACCACTCGTTAAACTCTTCAGTCCCGTGACGTATTGTATTGCATTTTTGCTAACTCGGGTGTTTATATTCGGCTTAGAAAGGACCTCTAATAATGACGAGAATACTGACAGCTGAAAATAACCCCTCAAGTTGGAAAAGACCGTCTTGAAATGAACAAAATAGCAACAACCGATCCAGACCACAACCTTTGCCCTTACACGATAAACAGCAACAGCCGATATTACCCCAAGTGTTGCTAGTAATATCAGTGCGCTGCCTTCCCTCCCCACCCCCCACCCCCACCACCACTACCCCACACTTCCACCATTCATTAACTTTACCCACTTCTGTACAACGACGCTTGTTTTATATTGCTGCCTCCGGGCGATGTTATTTAGCACACTGGGGCGCTTTTGTAGACAAGGGATTGCGACCGCCAAACGATTTTGTTCATGATAAGAAGAATACCCTCAAACTTCTGTTCGAAAAAATCTCTAGCTCAATAAGATCACCCAGAGATGGCAAGAATACAAGAAATCGGGCTACAGGGGTTAACCCGTACGAATCTGCAGTAAGCAGAACGAAATAGTGTGGCAGCAACAGTACTAATAAAAAGACGCATGACACTGAATAGACCGTATTAGTATTTGAGGGAGGAAGGAAGGCTTGGCGTGGCAGGAGTATTGGTAAGTAACGAGACAAAAGGCTGGCGAGTTATACTTTTCGTTTCCTTTCGTTTTGGATGAGGTATAGAGATTTTATCCGGCCGTCATCCAATACGTTAACCTGATACTGCCATCGTCTCTGTAAAATGAACTCTCTAACTGAAAACCTGTCCTGCCAGCACTGCTTGTTGGCCATGACCTGCATTGCGCTTTTATTTTTTATAATTATTGTTATTATTATTATTATTATTACTATTATTATTACTATTATTATTATTATTATTATTATTTATTTATTTATCAGTTGGGTGACTGCACTTGAAAAAGTTATTAGCTGTTATCAAACTCGGAAAGCGGATACTGGTTGGTGTCGTTAACTCTCCAGTTCGATAACATATTCTGTTTTATTCTTGAAAATTCCAGATGATGAAATTCATATTTGGAAAACCTTTAGATATGGCATTCATTACCTTCTTCGGGGGTAAGGGGAGCGCTCCCACCAAGCAGAATAAAATCGCCAGGAGATAGCAGGAATGAAGGCACAAACACATTCTTGGAGTGAGGGGGTTAAATTGGGTCCACACAATTTCTCACATTATCAGATTTCTCCACAATAGAGACGCTTTCTTTCTTTCTTTCTTTTTTTTTTTCTTTTTCTTTTTTTTTTTTTTTTCCCCCGCGATCAGTTTGTTTGAATTCTCATATGCCATAAGCTGTCAACAAAGTTACAAAGTTTATACTGCCATCATGTCGGTAACTGTGGTCCTTAAACTATGAACTTCTTTTCGGTCAGCTTCTTGTTTGCAAAGAGAGGTATATGGCATTTTATTAATTTAGTTAGTTATTTGATGAGCCCTAAAGGAGCGCGTAAAAACTTAAAAGCTCATCCAATTCGTTGCTTTATACTGTCACCGGGTTGTTTTATCTGGCCCTTAAATAGGAAAACTCTCCTCCTGTCTGCTTCGTCTTTCTCGCGATAGAAGTGTTTATTCCGTGGCCAGCTTGTTTGACGCGTAAGACTGCAGGTAAAACTTTAAAACTAATCCAATTTGTTGACAATAGTGCCATCGAGGCGTTAAAACTGGTCCTCAGATTGGAAACCTGTCCTTCCGTCAGCCATCTTTTCTTCGCCGTACCCTCCCTCTCCTATCAGTGGCATTCTCGTATAGCGTTGTTAGTATTGAGAAATGCCTGGCTTCTTTCGTCGGAACTTTTCCCCCATCACTCGTCTCAGTAGCTTTGCCACATCAATGATCTGTACCCTCGTAGCCAGCCAGCTTTCAATGTCTTTGTCCTCTTCCGTTTCATCCTTTCTCTCCCATTAGGACACGTTCATTTGTCGCAGATTGCAGAAGTATTATCTGATGTCTTCTCTTTCGTACCCCCCATATCCTGTTGTCTTTAAGTTAGTTTCCGATACCTCTTCCCTGTCCACTTCTCTTACCATGTTGTTTTTGTCACTTCTTTCTCCTGATTTTTTTTTTCCCCGCCCATTACGACCTGTTCATTGTGGACAGGCTGTAGTTTTTTTTTTTTTTTCCTGATATCATTTTCCAGTGTTCCCTCCTCTTACCATGCTGTCTTTGTAATGCCTTTCATATCCACTTTATCTACTTCATCGCGCATTATTATTCTGTTGCCTTCATTTATGCCTCTATTTTCTCTTTATCCGGTAATAACTTGTCTTTTCTTGTGACTCCTTCTCTCCTCCTTTATTCCCTAATACTGAATTGTCTTCTTGTCCCATTTGTTGTCTCTCCCGTGATCCATTATTATTATTATTATTATCCTGTTGTCTCATCTTTTGCTGCTTTACGTCCTCTTTATCCCATCCTACTCTTGCCATTTTCTTGCTTCCCCCTTTCAGCTCGGCATGTCCCCGATCTCTTTCTCTTTTTTATTCCTTCCCTGTATCGTCTTTTATCCTTTCTTCCTCTTTTTACCCATCATTGCCTGTTGTTATTCTCACGGTTTTCTTGGCCTCTTTCCATCTTTCCCCTCCGTATCTCTTATTGCCATTTATTTTCTTTTCGCTGTGTCATTCTATTTTCGTCGTCCCCCACTTGTTTTCATTCCTGCTTGCCGTCACAGTCTTCCTCAGTTCATTTCCCTCCATTTTATCATCTTTAGTCCATAGCTTTCCTTTTAACTCATCGTTGCATCTCAGTGTCTCTGCTTGTTCGTATTCCACTCGTTTATTGTTCTTCCTTTCTGTAATATTTAATCCATTTCATCTCTTCTCCCGAAGGTCATTTGCCATATTTTTTCCCTTGCCCATTTTCTCCTTTTTTACCCTCTTGCTATTTGTTTGTGCTTGTTTTCGCCTCCTTCCTCTGTTGTGCTGCCTTTCTGTCAAATTTAATTCATTATTATGATATCTTCTTTTCTCTCCTTCAGTCCTCTGTCATTTTTTCCCTTGCCTGTTAACCCCCTTTTTAGCTCCGTGCTTTCTCTTTTTCCCCTTCCACTTTGCCCCACGTGCCGTCCAACCGACTCTGCGACCATACCTAAGTTTCTAGACTGCTGGTGTAAATGTAATTATGCGAGGTGACAGGCGTGGTGGAGGAGCCTACCCTGAGAATGTTAAGTGGGCGAGTCGAGCCATGCAGGGGACAGGCTTGACGGGATGGGGACACACAAGGGGAATAGGAGGGGAGCGAAGAGATGAATGAATGAGTGTAGAGGACACGTTTGACAGGGGAAGGGAGCACCAATAGGGAATAGGAGGGGCGCGAAGGGATGAACAAATGAGCGTAGGGGACAGGTTTGACAGGGGAAGAAGGGATTGAAGGGGAGGAGAAGGGGAAAGAAGGTTGGATTACATGCAAAGGACGGGCTTTCGGAGAAAGGAATAAAGGAAGAAAAGAAAACTTGCAGAGGACAGGTATGCCAGAAGAAGGGAACGCTAAAAGGGAGAGGGGGGTAGAAAGAAGGAATACGTAAGGCAAAGGGGACGGCTAGGGGAAAGTGAAAGGGAGATGGGTTAAAGGAAAAGAGCAACAGACAACCGTGTCAGAAGAGGAATGGGAGCTGGGTAACCAAGGAAGAGGAAAGAGTAGAGTATGTGGTTGACAGGGGAGATGAACCGATAGAGGAGAAATAGAAGAGGACATGTGTGACGTGAGGGTGATATAATGAGAAGGGGAGAAGCAAGAGAGGAAAAGGAAAAGAGAATTTGCAAGACTGGCAGAGAACACCAGCTGGGAAAGGAAATTCAAGCGAGGAGAAGAGAATGTCAGGAGAGGAATGGGGGCTGTGTGGGAATCGCGTTACTACGAAATAACATGTGATGCATAGCAAGAAAGGAATCACCAATAGGAAAGGGGAGAACGAGGATGTGCATGAGGGGAAAGGGTATGGAAGAGAATAAGCTTGGCAGGGGATGGGGAGGTCCGAGGGGACGCATAACAGGCAGGAGCGGAGGAAGGACCCTCAGAATGTCATATAGATAGCGGGAAAGGTAGGCCGAAAAGGGGAGAAACGTGGAGACGGGGTTGACTGGTAATGTACATTTTTATCTATTAGTTTCGCTATCTTGACGTATCATTGACAGTGTGTATCAGCATATTGATTTTGTGTGTGTGCGTGTGTGTGTGTGCGTGTGCGCGTGCTTGTGCGTGCGTGTTTGTGCGTGCGTGTTTGTGCGTGCGTGTTTGTGCGTGCGTGTTTGTGCGTGCGTGTTTGTGCGTGCGTGTTTGTGCGTGCGTGTTTGTGCGTGCGTGTTTGTGCGTGCGTGTTTGTGCGTGCGTGTTTGTGCGTGCGTGTTTGTGCGTGCGTGTTTGTGCGTGCGTGTTTGTGCGTGCGTGTTTGTGCGTGCGTGTTTGTGCGTGCGTGTTTGTGCGTGCGTGTTTGTGCGTGCGTGTTTGTGCGTGCGTGTTTGTGCGTGCGTGTTTGTGCGTGCGTGTTTGTGCGTGCGTGTTTGTGCGTGCGTGTTTGTGCGTGCGTGTTTGTGCGTGCGTGTTTGTGCGTGCGTGTTTGTGCGTGCGTGTTTGTGCGAGCGTTTTTTTGCGTGCGTTTTTGTTCGTGCGTGTTTGTGCGTGCGTGTTTGTGCGTGCGTGTTTGTGCGTGCGTGTTTGTGCGTGCGTGTTTGTGCGTGCGTGTTTGTGCGTGCGTGTTTGTGCGTGCGTGTTTGTGCGTGCGTGTTTGTGCGTGCGTGTTTGTGCGTGCGTGTTTGTGCGTGCGTGTTTGTGCGTGCGTGTTTGTGCGTGCGTGTTTGTGCGTGCGTGTTTGTGCGTGCGTGTTTGTGCGTGCGTGTTTGTGCGTGCGTGTTTGTGCGTGCGTGTTTGTGCGTGCGTGTTTGTGCGTGCGTGTGTGTGCGTGCGTGTGTGTGCGTGCGTGTGTGTGCGTGCGTGTGTGTGCGTGCGTGTGTGCGTGCGTGCGTGCGTGCGTGCGTGCGTGCGTGCGTGCGTGCGTGCGTGCGTGTGTGTGTGTGTGTGTGTGTGTGTGTGTGTGTGTGTGTGTGTGTGTGTGTAGGCGGCACGATGCCTGCCCTGGTCTTGTTGATAACCTAACTTTTGGACAACTTTACCTCCTCTCCTGGTGCTAATGACAGGCGGCCCTCCTCCACCTCCTCCTCCAAGGTAACTCCGAACCGCCGTGCTCACGCGTCCTCCACACGTGTGATGGGATGGGATGGGCGGGCGGGATAGGAGTCTCGGGTGGGAGAGGATATTGGATGGAATACAACGGAAGTGGTATTCGTTGAGGTAAGGTCGGAGGAGAGGCTGTGACGTAGGAACCCGGGGAAATAAAACTGTGTATATTGGAAGATTTGTGGAAAAATGACTGACTTGGGAATTTTTGTACTAATTAGAAAAAGAGAAAAATACAAGTCTGTGGTTGACTAAGGTTAACAGTAATATATCTTTGATGCACAAGCTTTTCAACAGTTTAAAGGGCATTTTCTCATTCTGGAGTTTTATTCCGACTACCACCAGGTGATTGTATTGAGCTGGGGGGGAAGCGCTAGCCCCCATAAAGAGTTAAATCATTTTGGGTGATAGATTAAAATAAAAAAATAAAAAAAAATTGATTTACCGCATCATATTCAACTTAGATAAAAGAAATTCAAACATGCAGTAAAATGGAAAGTAAATGAAAATGTTAGGGCGTTACATATGTTGTAGTGCAACATGGAGAGAAGAGGCTTGAAGTGATGGTGTGGTGTGGTCGGGTCAAGTGTGATTTAGTTTCCGGGAGTGTAGGGAGAGGCGCGGCTCAGCTTCACTTGACCCAACTGTGGCTGCCTTCCCTTCACTTCACTGCACCTCAATGAACACTCCAGGCCGCACACATGCCTACTTGACCCATATTTACTTCAGAGTTCAGTGATCATTGAGATGCAAGGAGGGCGCGATTGTTGTTGTTAAGTGTCTCCAACTTACTCGTAATCTCTGACCCAGATTTTACTGTTCAGCGGGGCAATTCCCAAGCTCGACGCATATTGTATGATATACAGATAAGCAAGAGATAACTTAAATTGTGCATGCAGTCAGACTAAATCCTGTTTTATTTGGCACTCACCGTATTTATGTAAAGATAAGCCTATCGTACAATCTAGGACACAACAATCTTCCCAGAGTTAGACGAATATATAGCGGAAAAATCGAACCATTTGAAACATGCGCTAGTAAAGATTGGGTTTGCATTGTATTTGGGAAGATGGCTGTGTCTTATATTGTACTTCCTCGTTACTTATGTTTTTAAATTCAGTATTTAATGATTTTACATTAACCCGATGAAACAGACTTTATAGAAATTGTGAAAAGTATTTTACTCTTACAGAATAATGCCAAGAATCATGATTTAAGCATAATTGGCAGTAATATTTTAAGAAAATGGCAGCAATTAATGCAGGGTGTGCTGACGTCATGAGTGATTTAAGTACATCGCTGGAACTTGCTTTAGCTAAAAGAACTCTTCAGAGTTCACTGATGTATCGTCTATTTCACCAAGTATAATATCAGAAGAAAAAAAGCAAGCATTACATCGTGAAGTATTAGGCAAGATTAAAAAAAAAAAAAAACGTCAGCACATGCAGACTATTTTAACGCACATTTTTCCAGACATATTATCAGACAAAAACATGGCTTTTAAGAGCTTTACACCAACAAGTATTAGGTTTTGACTGGGATATTCTTGCAACTGTCAGAGTATTTTTAAATAATAGCGGGTGACGCTATAAATAGCTTCGCTCAGAGCCGGGGATGCGTGCCCTGAATATCACGCAACAAACTCTCTCCTCCGTCATAATCGTCATGAATAGGCTCCTCCCACGACCTTTGAGTTAGAGTGGGAGGGAATTAAATAATCAGATTCATAATACTGGCAGCGGCTGCCTTTTGATTTCCCCACATGATCCAGCTTAACCTCATCACTCCTTTGCTGTTATAGTCGTGCAACCTCAAGGCTGATATGTCCGGATTAGGAGAGACTTATCTAGCTGCAAGGAAGCCTTTTCACTGCCAGACTCTCTTGTAAGCTATATTTAAAAAAAAAAAAAAAAAAACGTGACACCCAAAGTCAAACATACGTCGCGGACTGAAGGGTTAAATTAGTAGTTAAATACCTGTTCACATACAGGGTTTTCTATATACAACACTCCTCTTCCACTCCGTTGGACACTATTTGACGTGTTGCAGGACAGCTCAGTCAGCGGTATCAGTATGTACCCTGCATCATTTATACATTTCTTACTCTCTTTGCCACACCAGCAGTCTTAGCTGTCTCCACAAGACATAAGAAACCGCCTGGTAAATTTTTAGTGGACTGCTACTTACAAACCGCCCTGTGGTATGTATATCACGATCTGTAGCACAAACCAGACCCGACTGACGGTGTGACGAGCTGTTTTGTAGTAAAGTAACGCTACTGAATGTGGCTTTCATGGTATCCCACCTGAAAGTATTCCATGGAGTGAATGTTCTGTCGGTGAATTAATCCAAATACCTCTGCAAGCTACTTTTCATAATATCTCAACAGTATGTTTACCGAAAGCTTTCCTTCCACTCGTAATGCAGCTTTTTATTTTGCTATCGTGGTCTTTCATTAATTGTAGTATATGCCCCAAGTAGCCGTACTTCTAAACTTCTTCCAGAATTTTTCCGTTTATTCTGATGACGCAGTATTTGTAATAAACGTTATTTTTATTCCGTTTCATCTTTAGTCCTACTTTGAGACTCTCTCTCTTTTCAGGTCATTTAACATACTTTACAATGTCTCTGCTGTTTCAGAGATTAGGACAGTATCATCTGCAAATCTTAAATGGTTTACCTTTTCTCCATCAATGTTTACGCCTTTGTTTTGCCCAGTCTAGCTTTCTGAAAATGCTTTCTTCGGATGCTGTAAATAATTTTGATGAAATTGTATCTCCCAGACGCACGCCCTTCTCAATCTTAATTTTTTCCGAGTCTTTATATAATTAAACTGTAGCAGTTCCCCCTTTATATATGTTTTCGAGCAGTTTTACAATGTTCTCATTCACTCCTTGTTCTCACAATGAATTTATAATTGCTATGTGCTCCACTGAGTCGAAAGCCTCTTCGTAATCAACAAAACCTAAGCACAGTGGTTTATTATATTCTGTAGTTTTCTCAATTAGCTAAATCATTGCGTGTAGATGATCAGTAGTCGAATACCCGCTTCGGAATCCTGCCTGTTTGTGAGGTTGGTTTTCTTCCAAATTAGTTGTAATTCTCTTCGTAGGGACTTTAATGGAGAGTTTGTAAATGACTGATAACAGCCTAATGGGTCGATAGTTACTAAGATCTTGTGAGTAACCTTTTTTGTAAAGTAAAATAAGTATTGCGTTACACCATGTTTTGGGAATTTTCTTCTTTTTTATGCACTAAGTAAATAAGTGGGCGAGCCTGTTTTGTATCTCTACTCCTGCATCCAACAGTAAATCTGCTACTATTCCAACTCCTCCTCGGGCCGTCCCTCTTCTCGTATTTAAATGTTTACTTCGTCATGTGTTACCTCAGGTATTTCACTTGTGTCAACTGAAAAGGTAGCTATTGGAATTATTGTCTTTGATGCATACAGTTCTTTGTAAAATTCTTCAACTCTCTTCGCCATCTTATTTCTGCATTTAATGATTTCACCGTTTTTGTCTTTCAGTGATGTAATTTGTTGCATTCCTAGTGCCATTTTAGTTCGGACCTTCAGACTTTTTCATTTTTTGATGGTTTCTTTGACCTGGTTTATGTTTCTCTTTCTTCTTTCTTCTTTCTGTCTCATGTTAATAAGCTTATTTAATTCCGCTCGTTCTGTTTCATCTTTCTTTGCTTTCACTTTGTTTCTTTCTCTTCTTGAGCTCGAGTGTCTTTTACCAATACTTGCTGGTTTTCGTTGTATTGGCTTTCTCTAGTACTTCTGCAGATTCTCTTAGCACATATATGTTAGCCTATCATTCAGCTCATCAGTGTCACATTCGGTATTGCCTAAGAACGTGAAATCTGTTTTTATTTCTAACTGAAGGCTTGCTTTGTTTTTGCTTACTTTTATTGTGTATATATTGTTATTTTTAATCATCATCTTTCTTTCACGTCTGGAATTGAATCTGGCTGTGCAGCCCACCATTCTGTGGTCACTTCCTATATTTACTTTGTTGATAACCGTGACATTTATGATAGTGTTATTCATATCTGCTATAATGAAGTCGATTTCTTTCTTTGTTTCTCTCTGTTCTTTTGAGAGAGAGAGAGAGAGAGAGGAGAGTGTAAGTTAAAAGGTAGAAAAGGATAATGTAATGGAGTGAGAGCGCACCGATTACAGTTCAGATAAGACAGGTGTGCGATGCTATCACCTCTTAGGCGTTATCCCTTTCATTCTCATATTTCATTTTATTTATTTACTTTTTTATTGTTTATATCCAGATCAGTGACTTTTTTTATATTGCTTTGAGGAGTTGGTAATTATCCCATTCACTAATCTGCCCTTTTCTCTCTAACTTAGCCGAAAATTGCCTCATTCCATGTTAAATGCTGAGTTTTACCAGTAAATTAGCACTATAAATAATGCCTGTCGCGAAGATCTGATACAGAAAGGATATGGAGCCGTAGTATTCATTTCAGCAGCTAACGAAAATATGTTCCAAGTTTATGTGAAAGAACTATAGTCTGATCTGACGTGAAGGAATAAACTGCAAAACAGTTAATTTAGTTAACCATCATAGCTAAAAGTGGTGAGGTGGGGAGTGGTTAAAGGATTAGATTAAACTTGTATTGGCATTGCTGCTAATGAGTTCCTTCCAGTTGACTAATGAGGACCCGTGTCGTGGGGGAAGTGTTAAGTACGGCTAAATATCAAGCTGTTAACACCTTCAAACCCAGCACCTCATTAGTAAGGCTTTGCCATTTCCTCACAATTAGATTCAGCTTAGTGTAAAAATTGCTATCGGGAAGGGTTTGATATGGGCTTCATCAGCTCACTTCACTACGAGAGGGCTTCCATGCTGAATTAAATCGTCTGGTAGCAATAAGAATGATACAAGAATGACATTACCTGGTTAAACGGGTTAATCTTAGTGCAAGATTAGACTTGGAGGAGGATTGGGTGAAAGAAGTACAGTATACTGTAAGGTAGAAGCACAGTTTGTATGAAGTATCAGGGAACAAGGAGTTGGGTTTTAATATTGTGGAGTAAGGTTGTATCTGTGGCGTGATGATGACAGTGTGGAGTGGGTTAGTAACAGTGTGGAATGGGTTAGTGACACACAGGAGTGGCAGTGACATTGTAGCAGAGCAGTGAGTGTGGTGTGAGAGTAACTGTGGATTAGGGTGGTAACAGTATGAGTGGGGTAGTAACTGTGGAATAGGGTAGTAACAGTGTGTAATGGAGCAGTAACTGTGTTGAGTAGGGGAGTAACCGTGTGGAATGAGGTAGTGGCAGTGAAATATGGGTGTGATAACAACAGTATGGAGTCGTACAAAGTATGATGTGCGGAAGTAGCAAGTCTTGTAGAAAGCCAG
>NC_137024.1:37248824-37258824 GCF_032717465.1 Coenobita brevimanus
TAAAATAGACGCAAGAAAAGAATTGAGGGAAAGAAACAGTATCTAGAAAAAAAAAAATCCTAGACAAAGACGTACAAGGAAGCAAGAAAGGGAGAAAATAAAGCTAAGAAGACGTAAGAAAACCCAGGGGGAATAAAATGTAATTGGAAGCAAGAAAAGAAGAAAACTGCAGGAAAAACTGCGTCTAAAAAGTGACGAAGATAGAAAGAGAGAAGGAGACAAGATATACAAAAGAGAACTTAATTTTAAAGGAGGTGACCGATAAAAGCTGGTAAGAGGAAACGGCTAACTCTGATGATCCTCCCAATTAGCTAGGTAGGAGGGGAAAAGATGAAGCTGGAAGAATTATACTGAAACTATTTTATGTAACGATAGAATTTTTTCGTCCTAACTAGGACGGATTGTAGAATAGTGTTCAGTAGTGGTCATACGTATTGTCAACAAATGTGACGGTGAGCAGTGACTTGCGAAACCTGGTGGTATTCAACAGAATATTCAAATTCTTGTAGAAGTGTTTCGTAATCCCTGGACATGAAAGTGGAGTTATATTATTGTCCGCAACACTACCGACTCTCGCAGACCAGTACTCTCCATTTCTGCTGGCGTGTCGGTCGTCTGAGCCCCAGCCTCACTCCCCAGCTTAGTCCTTCTTGCAGGTGTTGTATGTTATTCGTTGCACGTCTCCCGCTAAACTTTCCCACCTTGTTGACTTCCCCGGGGGAGATATAGAGAGGGAGGGGGAGAGGCACTGGAGTTGTGGAGGAAGGGGAGAGATGAGGGTGGGACCAGACAGAGGGAAGGTGGGGTGAGGGTAGGGGTGGAGGCCAAGTGCGAAGGGAAAAGGAAAGATAGAGTTGAGACTGGGATGGGAAAGGGCGAAGATGAAGGTGCAGAGGAAAGAGAGGAGGGAGATTGAGAAGAAAGTTATAAATGAGAATGGGATGAGAAAGGAGGCAGTGAATGTGGGATAGAGCACAGGTATGTGGAGGGAAGGTAGAGGGTAGGGTTAGAGTAGAGACGGGGATGACAAGAGGAAAGGTAAAGAGGTTAGGGGTGAAGTGGAGGAAAGGTTAGAAACAGGGAAGGTGACGATGAGTAGGAGGAGGAGAGATGAGGCTTAGATGAGGGACAGAGCGAGCGAGAAGTGCCAGAGGGGGAGAGAGGGAAGAAGAGGCTTGGAGGAAGGGAAGAGATGAGAGGTTGGAGGAGGAGGAGGAGCGGAAGATGTGGAGGGATGAGAACCTGAAAGGAGAACGGAGGAAGGGGAGGGGTTGGTTAGATGAGATACTTGAAGAAGTGGCACAGGGAGTGGGGAGAAGAGGCGTAGTAGATGGTGACGGAAGGGGAGAAAGAGACAGGGACTGGAGGCAGTGGAAGGCGAGGACAGTAACTATGTTGAGTTTGAGTCTGAAGTTTGTAGAGCCGACAGCTACAAGGGCCATTGACAAAACGTTTCCCTTTGAGATAAAACGGAATTGAGGTTTTACTTATTTATATATTTTTATTTAATTCATTATTAATAACAAGCATTATCCTTTCTCTCTCAGTGATTAGTACACATATTCACCTTAATTGATACTTTGTTTTTTGTCGTGGTCGTGGATTGAAAAGAAAACAGAGAATACAAATTGCTCAGTGACATCACCCCATTTTGTTTCGAAATGCCGAAACCTGAGACGCCGTGTCACAAACATGTGGTTTTGGGCAGAGTCGGAGGGAAGTAAAAAATGCAGAGGAATTTACTTGGGTGTTCATTCCTCTCCCCCACTAAATACTTTGGTAAAAAGGCCCATATCGATAACTGGTCTTTTTAGCAACCTAGTGTTCAAGACCACTGACTCAGTGCAGTGTACAGTCACCCAAGTAACATCGCTGCAGATAGGATAGATGAAAATGAGCCTGAGCGATATGCAAATAGGATTACTGAAAATGTACTTGAGCGATATTTTTGCAGTTTTTTTCTAAGTGGATATAAGTCAGATGTGAGAAAGAGGTGTGCTTTTTGAAATTAGAAAGTCTTGTACTTCTGAATATTATTCGTCTTGTTTCACAGTATATAACAATATATATATATATATATATATATATATATATATATATATATATATATATATATATATAGAATGTACTTTATGTCTTCGCTACAGAAGGTCTCGCCAGTGCTAAGTAAAATCGCTTGACGGTAGGAAGGACGTCATGGTATTAAAAGGGTTCATAATAGCCGTGTGGTTTGTAGCAGTGGTGACGGACCAATTGATTTATAGTTCAGTGCATCGCCATTCAACTTTTCAGTATGATCACATGTCTGGTACTATTCATGATGTAACACTGGAGAGATTAACATTCTCTTTCATTCTTTTACAAGTGTTGTAATTGATATATTTGATGTTGACATGAACTAAATAGATAATATGCAAGATGAAGAAAATCGTGTGGTTTTAGGTAGAATAAACCAATGGCTCTCGAGACCCTAAATTAACGTGTCATATGCAAAAGTAACCTAAGAACTGGGTGCTGGGAAGTCCCCGGCAGGACAGAAACGCACCATCATCTTGTGTTCGTATCATCTCCACTCGATTTTATTAAGTTCAGAAGCATCTGTTAGGAGTGAAGGGATTAAGAAAGACTCTAACCAACATTGCTCGGAAAATATCCCCGAAGCTGAATAAAACTGTTTGGTGAAAGTACGAAAAAGGAAAAAGATGTCTTGTGTTTGAAAAGTCAAGGTAATTTTATGGTGTGTACCAGCTCGGAGGAGACTGCGTATTTTTGTTTAGGAATAAGAGTGTGACTTAGGACCCAGTCACACTGCAGGTACGACTTATCGCAAACCACCCGCGACCTGCAAGTCGTGGGTGGTTTTGGTGAGGTTTACGACTGGTCTTCATATGTCTCGGTCTAGCCGCAGGCCACCATGGCGACCAAAAAAAATCGTCGCGAGGTTTTTCGTGCTGCACAAAAAACTTCCCCGTGACCACCGATGTTGTGGCACGGAAGCCGCCCGGTGGGCGGCTGGACTGCATCTGGCCGGCTTATGGACTGCGACTGGTCGGCGACACTTGACTTTTAAGCGGTGGTTGCCATCCGGACGGAGGCCGGTCGCTGCCCGCTGTGTGTGGTGGCCGTCCGCACTCCGTCAAGGCAACGACTGGACTGCGGCGGCCGCCATCCACAACCACAAGCCTCCTGTCTGGGGTGGTGGTTGAAGTCCGGCCACCGTCCAGCCGGCGATTGGTCGAGTAACAGGTGATGGGCTGGACTGAGACCAGCCACCTGCCAATCCACGGCCGATGTCGGTCTAGTGGCAGCCTAGAGGTCGCGGTCTAAACTGCGACAAGACGCAGATCGGCCCTGCCGACGACTGGCCTGCCACCCATCGGTGTCTTGACCTGTGTGTACCTGGCCATGGTCGCCGTTCGGCCGCCCACTGGACGGACACTGGACGACCACCAGTAGCCGATCGGTGGCTCGACTGCTCGGAGACCTCCGTGGTCGGGGACGGTTTCGCGATTTTCAGGTTTGCGACAAGTCGTACCTGCAGTGTGACTGGGGCATTAGGTCAGTGTGGTCCAACTTGATATTTACTCCCCCCCCCTCTCTCTCTCTCTCTCTCTCTCTCTCTCTCTCTCTCTCTCTCTCTCTCTCTCTCTCTCCTGTATGTACCGGTATGTATAGATTGACAAATAATTCTTACCTATTTTCTGTCTGGGTTTTGCTATATAGTTTTGTCTTCCGGCGGTAATGTGTTCACCCTTGAGATTGTCCTAGTATAACCAGTATGTCATCCACTCCATTATACTGCATTATCCCATTCAGTTTGTTTCATCCAACTGGACAAATTTGTGTTTAATCTCCTCTCACACTGTTCTTACCATACGGGTCCCCACGCCCTGCAGTATTAAGTTGTGGAGAGAGAGAGCGAGAGCGTTTGTGTTCGTGTATTGTTGTGTTTCCCCTGTCTGTCGGAACAAGCAGACCCATAGACTGCAAGCAACTGTCCCTGTAGGGCCGTTCCGTGCAGTGGTTCCTTTGTGTGTGTGTGTGTACGTGTCCGCGCGCGTCTCCTTAGCATACATAGTGCAGCGGTGATGTTGTGATAAGATGACATTGTTGGGTGTGTGATTCTTAGGTGAGTGGCAGGATCAATAGATTACACTGGCCGCTGTTTGCACGCATTTATTGACATCACCCACGCCTCATGGTCTCCAGGTTCACGTGTTGGGTGTGGGGGGTGACGTGGGGGTCGGGTGGTGTTAGAGGGTGGGGTATGGGTTTAAAGATAGTTGTATTTGGAGGTTGAGGGTGTGGGGTTAGAGATGGTGGTAAGAGGGAGGAGGTGGGTGAGAGAAAGGAAATGCTTGCTGGAGATTGGGGGTGAGATAGACGTGGGTGGTGGCTGGGAATGAAGGTAGTGTTAGGTGATATGGGGGTGCTAAAGATGGTGCTGGGTTGTGGGTGGGGTATGGATGTGAGTAGTTGGAGGTTGGGGATGCTACAAGTGGTGGCTGGTAACGGGCCAGGGGTGTTATACATGCTGGCAGGTAGAGGGCTGGGAAGAGGGGATCACCTTGTTGTTCTTGTGGTTCTGGTTATGGTTGGGATTGTGGTAGTTTTTGTTTTTGGTAGTTGTGATGGTGGTTGTGGTTCCAATGGAAGGCAGAGGTTTTCTTGTAGTTATTGTGGTTTTAGTTATGAAGGTGATTGGTATCTAGGAGCAGTGACGATGATTTTAGTAATCGTTCCTGTGAACAGTGTTGTTGTTGACACATACTTTTTATGATAATGGATGTACTTGAAATTTGAGTGTGTGTGTGTGTGTGTGTGTGTTGATAATGGTAGCTGTTGTAGAGGGAGGAAATGGTGGTAAAGTCAAGGTTGTCTTTCTATTTACTGTGGTGGTAACAGTAGAGATGGTGTGGCAGTAGCCCCGACCATGTCTTGACTACTGGTGGTGGTCATACTTAAGGGAAGCAAAATGGTAGGAAGATAACGGTAGTAGATGTGATGGTTGTCACAATCATAATTATATGGTTGGTTGTGGTGGTGGCAGTAGGAAGGATGATGATGGTAGGTGTGATGGGACTTAGGTATTTGTTGTTAGTAATGGTGGAAGTGGAAGGGTAATGGCAGTAGGTGTGGTAAGTTGTGGCCATGTCTTTGCTACTGGTGCTGGTAGAATATTGGCAGCAGCTGACTGGATTGGTTTAAACCATGTTTTTTTTGGAGGGGTTGTGTGTGTGTGTTTTTTTTTTACTATCCGTCTATAATTTTTAAATTTTGAATACGATTCAGGGAATTTGAGGATAATATAACATCATATTTATTGTATGAAATCCTGCTGCAAGAATTGTTTGACAAAGGAAAGTTTTTTTTTTTTTTTTTTTTTTTTTTTTTTTTTTTTTTTTATAGCAAAGAGGTGACTGATATTCTTACAACTATATTGTATTTTACTATTATATATATTAAATGATCAGAACTGGATACCGGTAATGCAAAATATTGCATTTTATCCAGCATCAATTTCTGTTAGAGATGTAGAGTTACCTGTATAAATTTCAGATTTACCGGTAGCTATTGATACGCACTGCTGTATTTCATAACCTGATTATGGAAAAAAGACATATCTCAAAATTGGGGAAAACCAACAAACTTTAAAACAAGAGTATTTATGCCCACTATTTGCAAATAAACTAGAGCCCCCTTCCCCCCTTCCCAAGTGGGGCATCACACCAGCCACGAGCCGATACACATCTAGCGCGGCTCCGAATATGACCTTGACCTACCTTCACCAGTTTCGAACTCGTAGGAGATTTTCATCCTTACTACACGCCTGTAAAATTTTGTGATATCTTGAGCGGTTGGGAAGTTATCGTGCTAACAGACACACAAACAAACTGAAAACAATACCAGCTTTGCTATCGCGGCTGGTAATAGTATAGCATAGCAACATATACTTGTGGAACTGGTGCAGGTTCTTAACTTACTGACTTTATCGAAAATGCCAAAAATCATATATCGGTATTAATTTGTCTCCTTAGAAAAAATACTCAAAAATTCAGATAAAAAAAATAGAATTCCTTGCCAAAAGGAATTAATCACTCTGCTTCAGTGTTGTCGATAGTTTAAGTTCACACTTCTATTGCACAATCAGAGCGATGAATAGAGAAAAAATATTAAACCCAAATAATCTATAAAACAAAAAACGGTTTTTTTTTTTTTTTTTTTAACATGTTATTTTATAAATGAAAAAACCGTATGTTTTTTCCACCCTGGGGAGCAGATGCATTATCAGTGGTTGATATGACTGTGATTACTGTTGATGGATGAGTCAAGACGCAGTTTAAGTGACGCTGCGTCATAACACAGGTTGTGCAACCCATTATACTAATGTGTTAGTAATAATTGTAGTGATTTAGCCAAGGGTGAATTAGAGTACATGTTGTACCGGTAAGACAGCCTTTGTCTTTGGGAGCGATGGTAGTGTTGGTGATAAAGTCCCTTTGGTACGTTGACGTGTCTTTTTCTCTCTCTCTCTCTCTCTCTCTCTCTCTCTCTCCTGGCAACAGTATGGGCTATATGATGCAGGTCAAGGGAATCCCTTTGTAGTGAAGGGGTTTTTGAAGACTGACTAATCCTTTATGTTAGAGAAGTCTCGAGCTGAATAAAATTCGTGTGGTGGAAGCAAGAATACAGCATGGGAAAGATGCAACAGTCGTGAAGTGGTTTAGTACATGAGGAGAGGTTAGTTGGAGTGGCGTGATGGAATGGTGGTGTATGGGAAGCTTAGAGGCGTTACTGTATCATCTTCCGTGGATGAATTCTGGGATTAGGCTCCTGAAATTGCAGTATAGTTGATAGTTTCGAGTTTAGAAACTCACACGGGAGAGTGGCTTGACGTGGTAGGAGGTAGTGGTTGCGTTGTAGTAGAGAAACCTGGGAGTGTTCGTGTCTGAACCACAGCGAATAATAAGTGGGATTAGATATGTGTCAGTAGATAACTGGCAGCCTGATGGGGCCTGTTAATTAAGCTAGATTATCAGATTGGTTGTGGCTCGTTAGGGCAAGACGTCAGCTCACAGATGGAAGAAGAGGCGGACAGAGAACCAGATTAAGGGTACAAATGATGGATTGGGATGGAATACGCCATCAACCATTACATCGGAGTGGAGACAGTTGGAAGAGATCAGTGTCCTCCTTTGAATTACTTCGTTCGATGACATTTTTTAGTTAATTCTTGCTAGTTCGGACGATTTTATTTGACTTACTAGAGGCATCAGGTTATGAATGATTTATTGGAGACTTTCATGCTCCGTCACTACAAATTATTAACCGGCAGTGACCTTTCATAATACGCTTTTGATTTTTTCTTGGAGGGAACAATCTTGCGGGCTTCTGACCTTTGGTTCCTTCTTCCATGCATTAAAAAAAAAAAAAAAAAAAAAAAAAAAAAACGCTAACCAGACAATGCTAAGGTAACAGAATAATTGTCTGGAAGTAGCAGCATCAACGTAACATACGTCATTGGATTCAGGGGATGATGATGGCGTTGAGGATGATTATACTGATGACGATATTTAGTGATGTGGTAATTATGATGGTGCTAATGATTTTTACGATGATGATGTTTTTTATATTGACAGCGATGATGATTATGAGTGATGTTGATGTTGATCATGGCAGTCATACTGATAGTGATTACGACGACGATGATAGCGATGACTGTGATGATAACCATATTGGTGCCGTAATGGCGATACTTACTGATGATATTCTTGATGTTGATTTTAGTGATGGTTTGGACGGCATGCGATTATCATTGGTTGGTGGGGGATAAATGGTGCTGGTGTTATCGATGGCCGTGGCAGTATTGTGGCGGTACGCTTGTTATCGCCACGCTATTTTTGGAGATCGGGTTTCCTCGCTTTTGTACGACTGGTAATGGAGTGTTGGCACTGCTGCTGGCAAGGATGTTAATGGTGGTAGCAGTGGTAGTGGTGGAAGTGCTAGTAATGGACGTGGTGGTCGTGACACTGTAGATGCTTGAAGTGGTGCTGGTGGTAATGGAGGTGGTGGAAGTGAAGGTAGTTGGTGCCAGTGGTGGTGGTAGTGGTATTAATGGACGTGGTAGGAGTGGTGGTTGTGGTAATGTACTGTATGTGGTGGTAGTGTTGGCAGTGGTGATCATGATGGTGGCTATACTGTTGGCAATAGAGTTGACAGTAATGGTGCCGGTGTTGGTAATGGAGGTGAAGGGAGTGGTAATGAATTAGTGGTGGGGGCAGTGGTGGTGATGGGGATGGGAGTGGTGGCAGTTTTATGGTGATGGAAGTGGTGGCACTAATGACGGAGGTGGTGGCAATGGTGGTTAGGGTAGTATTGAAATAGATAATGGTGACGGTTTTGGTGGTGGTCGTGGTGATGGTAGTGGTAGTACTAAAGGTGGTGGTGGTGATGGTAGTGATGGAGTATTGTGCAGTGATGGTGGTGGTAGCGATGGAGTATTGTGCAGTGGTGGTGGTGGTGGTAGTGATGGAGTATTGTGCAGTGGTGGTGGTGGTGGTAGTGATGGAGTATTGTGCAGTGGTGGTGGTGGTGGTAGTGATGGAGTATTGTGCAGTGGTGGTGGTGGTGGTGGTAGTGATGGAGTATTGTGCAGTGGTGGTGGTGGTGGTAGTGATGGAGTATTGTGCAGTGGTGGTGGTGGTGGTAGTGATGGAGTATTGTGCAGTGGTGGTGGTGGTGGTAGTGATGGAGTATTGTGCAGTGGTGGTGGTGGTGGTAGTGGTGGAGTATTGTGCAGTGGTGGTAGTGATGGAGTATTGTGCAGTGGTGGTAGTGATGGAGTATTGTGCAGTGGTGGTGGTGGTAGTGGTGGAGTATTGTGCAGTGGTGGTAGTGATGGAGTATTGTGCAGTGGTGGTGGTGGTAGTGGTGGAGTATTGTGCAGTGGTGGTGGTAGTGATGGAGTATTGTGCAGTGGTGGTGGTGGTGAGAGTATTGTGCAGAGTGGTGGTGGTGATGGTGGCGGTGGCGGGAGGCTCACATCGATTACTGCCACCTTGTTGTCACTCTCTCTCTCTCTCTCTCTCTCTCTCTCTCTCTCTCTCTCTCTCTCTCTCTCTCTCTCATCCTTTCATCTCGCTGTCACTCCCACCTGCCTTGTCCCATCTTAAGGGGGAAGGGGGGGCAGTGGGGGGGTAGGAGGGAGGCACCCTATCAATTACTGGGACACTCAGGGATGTTTGTATTTATTCACAACGTAATTAGCCGTTTATCACCCTGACTGCCGCTCCTTTATTGCCCTCTTAAGTACTCTGTATGTAGTCTGCACTTTCATCATTTTCACACCTAATGAATACCTGATATGTTTCTCTCTCTCTCTCTCTCTCTCTCTCTCTCTCTCTCTCTCTCTCTCTCTCTCATTCCTCGTTATACTTGGATTCACTTGGGTCGTAGTTTCTCGTTCTTTATAATTAATTCATCCATTATCGCTGATTTTCATCGTATAAAGAACTATTGTGTTTGTTTGATATGGCTTTGTTTTGCCTCCCTGTCGTGTGAAGTAATCCTCGCCCCCATTGTCCTACTCGTTTATGTAATCACTGTCCATGTAGCCCGTGGTACTTTATCATAAATTTCCAGTAGATGTTTAGTGATGATGTGTTTTGACGTGTTTAACGAGTTTTGGCCCTTTTACGATGTCCCTTTGCTCGTTGGCTAGTGTAGGTCATTTTATCATTTCCCCTTCTCTTTTTATCTTTCTTCACCCCTGCCCTCATACCTTTTTCCCTCCTGTACGACCCTTCTTCCCCCCCCCCCCTTTTTTTTTTATGTTTACGTCATGTATGATCACTTCCCCCCCCCTCTTGTGCCATCCTTCCGTCTACCCTCCCCCTTTTTATTTCACCCCATATGTGCTGGTCCCTCACTCCATTTTTATGTTATCGGTACTTCACGTGTGTTGAACCACTACGTCCCCATTATCTCACTCCCTCTCACC